>NC_087178.1:17504750-17509750 GCF_035594125.1 Scylla paramamosain
TCTTAGATAAATACGACTAAAGTTTTACTGCGAAAGACAAACAAGGTCAGGAATATAATAAAATTCAGGTTAGTTTCATAATTCACGATGTACACTCAGGGTCAAAAGTTGGGTAGCTGTTCTCATTTCCCACAGTATATCGCCTTTCTCTCATTTAGTCCACTGATCCACTGACAGTCTTAAAAACCCCTCCGACTCGATTCTCAGCAGATAGACGCACGCAACAATGAAGGAGGGCGTTGAGCAGTGGGAGTGACTGACGGGTAACTTACTTCTGTCCATCATTGTACCTGTAATGGAGAGATAACGCCGAGATTATTTTTTTCCCTATCGAACAGCTGCAGTTAGGCGTGTATTGATGTGAGTCTTACCGCGCCCTGATGCACCGCAGTGTTTCCTGGGATCTGCATGTCAGTAATGCCTAAGTGACTGCTTGTCCGTTTCTTGGGCTTCCTGGCTTTTATCTGTGATTCTTAAAGGTGTGCGTATGAGAAGGAGGTTGAGAGACATTAGTGCCAATAATCTGACTGCTGTTGCTACTACTACTAATACTAATACTGCTGCCACTGCTGCTGCTGCTACTACTACAACTACTACTACTACTAGTACTACTACTATTCCTACTGCTACTGCTACTATTACTACTACTTCTACTACTACTACTTCTACTACTACTGCTACTACTACTACTACTACTAATGATAATAATAATAATAATAATGATAATGATAATAATATTGTTGTTGTTGCTGCTGCTTCTGTAAAAACACCTGAAAGATTAGGTAATTATCACACACACACACACACACACACACACACACACACACACACACACACACACACAGAGAGAGAGAGAGAGAGAGAGAGAGAGAGAGAGAGAGAGAGAGAGAGAGAGAGAGAGAGAGAGAGAGAGAGAGAGAGAGAGAGAGAGAGAGAGAGAGAGAGGGGGCATGCTGGCGTCACCCACCCCCCTTAAGCCTCACAGGTGGGGGGTCTGGACACCCGCGGCAACATTGGACTCGCCTATACCAATATTTATTACCCCTCCCCTCTCTCTCTCTCTCTCTCTCTCTCTCTCTCTCTCTCTCTCTCTCTCTCTCTCTCTCTCTCTCTCTCTCTCTCTCTCTCCTGACTTCAAGCACTCAAGCCTCTCCCATAGTAGAAGTAGTAGTAGTAGTAATAGTAGTAGTAGTAGTAGTAGATGCAGTGATAAGAGGACAAAAATGAGGAAGGAAAGAAAAGAAAAGAAGAAAAGGAGGAGGAAGTTAAAAGGAAGAGATAGGAGGAGGAGGAGGAGGAGGAGGAGGAGGCGGCTTTATGTCCCTCCATGACTTACGAGGTTATCACTAAGCCTGCGATGTGACTGTCTTTGTCATAGAGAGAGAGAGAGAGAGAGAGAGAGAGAGAGAGAGAGAGAGAGAGAGAGAGAGAGAAGGGAAAAGCGTGAGAGATAATAATGTAAGGTTGTATAATGTCGCTTGTGTAAGTTTCCCTTCCCGCCCTTCTCTAAGCTGGTGCAAATTCTCTCTCTCTCTCTCTCTCTCTCTCTCTCTCTCTCTCTCTCTCTCTCTCTCTCTCTCTCTCTCTCTCTCTCTCTCTCTATTTGTACAGAGGGAGGGTTGCCTGTGGTAGTGTGTGAATGTTCAGATTTATTGACAAGTAAAGACACGATTCTGTGTATTTCGTTTTTGACAGGCCAGAGAGAGAGAGAGAGAGAGAGAGAGAGAGAGAGAGAGAGAGAGACGTGGGGTGGGGGGAAGATGGGATAGCGAAGAGAAAGCATAGAACAAAGAACAATAGGAGAATTAGAAAGAGAAGAGAGATACGAAAGAGAGGGAAATAGGAAGAAAACATATTCAGAGAGAGAGAGAGAGAGAGAGAGAGAGAGAGAGAGAGAGAGAGAGAGAGAGAGAGAGCTATTCCCACTTTCTTTTTTAATGGCTTTCAAGGAGGCCATTAAAGAAAATGTTCCTAAAGAGATGTAAGACTTTAACAGTTTACGCTGGAAGGGAGAATGACAGAAAACGGATATCGGGCCTGTAGGGAGAGGAGCTTAAAGGGGAAACTCGTCCATCGCCTCTCGTTATAACAAAATTTCTCGTGCATTTGTTAATTATTCCCGTATTTGTTGTTGCAGCGTACTTAATTTATTTGCTTTAATTAATTTCCATTTTTTTTCCTCCGTACTCGTATAGATATGTAATAAAAAAAAAGAGATAACATATTAGAGTAATCGAAAAATAAAACTTGGTGTTATTTTATTTATTAATTTTGTATGTTGGAACGTTTTTTTTCGTTTTTTTTGGGGGGAGGGCAATAATTAATCTTATTTTTTTTATACGATTCTATATTTTATTATTAATTTTCTCTTTTGTGCATGCATGTATGTATGTATGTATGTATGTATGTAATTTCAACTCTGTCGTGAGTGTGTGTGTGTGTGTGTGTGTGTGTGTGTAATTCTCGACTCTTTTAAATCCTTCATGGAAACTAAGATAGGATTTCCAGTCTCGTTGTCACCTGTGTTATTATCCTCTTCCCCTTAACCTCTTCCTTCTCCATCCTCCTCCTCCTCCTCCTCCTCCTCTCCCACCACTTCTCTATCCTCCTCGTTGCCCTTAGCTTAATTTTCTTTCATTCCCTCCTCCTCCTCCTCCTCCTCCTCCAGCAGAGCTCCCCTCATCATCATCACTCTTGCCTCACACTAATGAGTCCCCCACGTGATCACCTTTAACAGAAAACGGATTGCAGTACTACTTTCTTATCTTCCCTCACCGCTGTTCCCATTTTCTCTTTTTAATTGCTTTTCACACCATTTCCCACAATGCTGAGTTTCTTCCTTTTTTTTCCTCAGTTTTTTTTTTCCTCTCTCTCTCTTCCCCGTCCTATTCTTTTCTCTCTTGCGCTAGTTCCCCTTTAAAAGTAATAAACGTGGTTTTCTCTTTGCCTCACTCCCGTTTTCCTTAATCTCGCGTGATAGTATGCTTAGGTAAACACTACATTCATTCAAATCAGCTTTTCTCTCTCTCTCTCTCTCTCTCTCTCTCTCTCTCTCTCTCTCTCTCTCTCTCTCTCTCTCTCTCTCTCTCTCACCTGTCCAGCCCTCAGGTGTTCCCCTTTTCCCTCCCTTTGCAAACTGAACCCAACTACCTCTACTTCTCACCAACTTCAGTCTCACAGCTGTTTCCCCTCTCATCCTCCTCCTCCTCCTCCTCCTCTTTCCCCTCTTTCCCTCGTCCCCGTCCACCATATCCGTGTCTTAATCCTTTCCCCTTATTTTTTTTCGCTTTAGATTTTCTCCTCATCCCCCCATCTCATCTCTGCATCCCCTCCCCTCATATGCCCTCATGCATACCCTTCTCTTCCCCTCTGTGACCTTATGGGGGGGAGGGGTGGTGGTGAATGGCGAGGTAATGCTATTATCGTGTTGGACGCTGCAAGGTTGAAGAGGAGGAGGAGGAGGAAGAGGAAGAGGAAGAGAAGGAGGAGGAGAGAGGAGAGAGAAGAGAGAGGGGAGATGGAAAGTGGTGATGGGAGAGGGGAAATTGAGGAGAGGTTTGGTTGGAGAGAGAGAGAGAGAGAGAGAGAGAGAGAGAGAGAGAGAGAGAGAGAGAGAGAGAGAGAGAGAGAGAGAGAGTGTATGTGTGTATGTGTGTCTGTGTGTGTGTGTGTGTGTGTGTGTGTGTGTTTTATAAAGTTCATTCCATACTCCACAGCACAATATAAACACACACACACACACACACACACAGATAGAGACAGACAGACGCACCAACTACACTTATTCCCTGACACACACACACACACACACACACACACACACACACACACACACACACTCACTCATTCACTCACGCACTCTACCTCAGTTTGCACACAATCGCATGTTTTTGAGGACCATCACGCCGCTAATGGATCTGGAATGAGTAGCAAACACTGGGTGCGGAGGATAACAAGGTTCCCAACACTCATTCCATAGTTACCTGCCCCTCCTCACCTGCCTGATTAAGGACAGGTAACCCAATGCACCTGCTTCACCTGGGCTAACTAGGTGCAGCTCTCATTTTTGCTAATTAAGTGGCAGGGTTACGTGAATTCCCATCAGGATTATACGGGTAATTTTTTGGCTAATTAACTGGCAGGTATATGGAAATTTTCATCAGGTGTTAGACAGGTGCGTGTATAGGTAACGTGTATAGGTAACTCTTTGGTCATCAACAGGCAGGTATACGTTAATTATGAGACAGGTGTGTGTACAGGTCACGTTTGGTTCATTATCAGCCAGGTAGACGTTTATTACAGGTATTACACAGATGCGTGTACAGGTAACATTTGCTTCCTTAACAGGTAAGTATATGTTAATTATCTAGAGGTGTTAGACAGGTGTAAGTACAGGTAACGCTTTGCTAATCAACAGCCAGGTATACGTAACTTATCTACAGGTGTTAGACAGGTGTGTGTACAGGTAACGTTTTGCTCATTAACAGGTGGGCACATGTATATTCTCGTCAGGTAATGGACAGGTAGATACAGGTAACAGTGCACCTGGCCACCTTGGTTAACTAGATGGAGGTAACATTTGCTAATTAAGAAGCAGGCACAGGTAGTTTATTTTCACCAGGTATTGATAGAAAGTAATGAAGAATAGTCCTCATTTAGTTAATTAAAGGCAGGTAACTCAATGCACGTGGCTTGTCTGAATTAACGAGATGCAGGTAGATGCAGGTAACCTTTCGCTAATGAACAGGCAGGTGCTCGTAGTAAAACTCTATCAGATATTAATATACAGATAGTTAATTAAGAAGAGGCAGCGTTCCAAAACAGGTAAATTAAAAAAAAAAAAACAGTCATACATATCTGGCTAATTAGAGGCAGGTATTGTTTTATACCTTAATGATTAATAGGTAAAATTCCACGCGTGGTTAATTAGGAACCAGGAAGCTAGCACTGCACACCTGAGTAACTGGAACAAGTAATGCTCTATACCTGACTGATTAACG
>NC_087178.1:17514750-17529750 GCF_035594125.1 Scylla paramamosain
TGTGATCATATTATGCGCAACCAAGCCTCGTACTCTCACTTTCATTCCTGCTTCTGGAGTGATTTGTACAAGTCACACACTTTACATGATTAAATTACTGGCTATAAATAAATAATGTATAATTTCGTCACGTATTTCTTTCTTTCTTCTTCCCGTGTCGCAAGAAAGGAGAGGGAGAGGGGAGTACACATTCCCGCACCTTATACCTTATACAGTTAAATGACAGGCTGTAAATAAACCATTATGTATAGTTTCATCGCGTATTTTTTTCCCTCTTTTCCTTTCCGTGTCGCAAGAAGGGAAGGAGAGGGAGGTGAGGGTGAAAGGAGGGAGAGCGAGTCGGGGGGATACGCTGGAGTTATCGATCAATGGGCGCCGTTCTCTCTTACTCCCTGCACCTCCGTTCTCTCTCACTCCCCAGCAAACCTAAACAATGACCATAACCCTGATCTCCCGACTCGACAGGCAGTGTGACCGCTATGCATCACTGGAAAACACTACCTGCAAATTCCCTAGCGGCGTGAATACCTGAGAATCTGTGTAGTAACGCGAGTATTTGCAAATTTAATAGGCGCCTCCCCCGCCGGGCCCAGAATGGACTCGCCCGGACCGCCTGAGACGCCATTTTCGCTTCTTTGTTCGCCAAGTTGAGCGTTATTTCCCGCCTTATCCTGGAGGCTGGGACGCTGCACGCAGGCCAGCACCTCCGCCACACCTGTCAGCGGCCACACCTGCGAGGGAGGGACGGGAGGAGCCGTGTGGGGGCGTCGCCGAGGGCAAGACGAAAATGTAAGTGAGATGGACGGGGAGATCGCCCTTGGTGTGTGTCGCTACGGGAGAGATTCCTCCGCCATTACCACCACGTACACGACTTTCGACCCAGATGAGCCGCCGTAAGGACCAAATTATTATCCAACCCCCTGATCGTAAGGGTGAGGTTGTCCCGCCCCCCCAGCACGCCGCCGCGCCCACCAGGGAGTGCCACGCCGCCCCAGCCCGCCTGGCACTCCACGCCTTCGTGCCTCGCCTCCGCGGGATTTTTCTGATTTTCCTGTTCAATTTTTTAGCAGTTAGGTGGTGTCGGTGGCGGCGTGGCGGCCAGGGCGGGCGTGGGAGGTGCCCGCGCGACCCTCCGCCACTCACCACAGTCACTTTTACTCGTTTTTCCGCCACGTACACGCCAAAATAAGGTGTAATGGAGGCTGGGGTGGCTCGCTGTGCCCCTGCAGCACCCTTTGGGCCCCAGGACTGTACGTCTCGCCCCGTCAGGAGGCTGAAAAGTGATGTGTGATGTACGGCAGGCCCGGAATGACCCAGTGAGTGCCTCCTGACACCCAGTGAAGGGCTGAGTGCCAGCCAGCGACCCTGTGTGGTGAGTGAGGTGCCCGAGTGGTGTGCGGGCACGGCGGGGCGGTGCTGTGGGGGTGTTGTGAGTGCCGCTGGGGCGTGGCTAGGGCTCGGCCACTGATGACACCTGGGAAAAAAGTAAATGTAACAGGTGAATTATGGGGATTTGTAAGTTTTTAGAATGTGGTTAGTGTTGGTGGTGACGCCAGGAGTATGGTGGCCAGGGCTGCGTTGGCGATGTGTGTGTGTGTAGCGGAGTGGAGTGGCTTTTTCTGGCTGTCGTGGCTATTTGCTCCAAGCTTGCTATGGAGACGTGTTGTATGAGTCGTCATAGTGTTTTGGCAATAACAGTAACATTTCATCAAGCTAGAGGGTATTTTGCACCCCGAGGAGCAACAGTGTTGACCCTGCCTCACCAGTGTCACGCCCCTGCCTGGCCTCTGCAGCGGCCGATTCTTGCTTGCCTTGTGCTCATTTGCTCACATCTCTGCCCTAGCGTGCCTGTGAACCTGGTTGTGGGTCTGTTTACAGTGCAGGGCCACGAAATATCAGGCATTGGTGTCTGTGGTGCTGTGTGTGTGTGTTGCCTGGGAGCTGTTAATGAACAGCATCTTGCCTCCCAGCAGTCTCATGCAGGAGTGGAGAAGCTTGCCACATTTGGTGACATGGATAACAGTTACTTGTATTTGTGTCTGTTTCCTGTGCATATTATCTCAAATATTTAGTGATGCCCACTAATGAAAATCTGCTTGTTGCCACAGTTTTTAGTGCTGACTGAGTAGTGTTTGCTGTCATTTTGATGTATGAATCACCAGTGTTACATGATGTAATTTTAGGTAGTGTTTCTGACAGGCAAGATTGCTTGAAAATAATTTGCAGCATGAACTTCATGCAGGCCGAGTCATTCCGTACCTCACCAAAGTACCTGAGTGCTTGTGTAAATGCATTTTCATGTGGCTGTCACAGGTGTTTGCTGGCGGCTCATCTGCACACGTGTAGTCAAAGGTTCACCATTATGTTGGGATTTATTGGAAGCATTATTCACTGGCATGAAAGTTGTTGTGTGTTATTTATGTTACAGTTTGCAAGTGTGCATCAGGCTCTTGCCTTTACCTCCGTGTGCACAGCCATCATTAGCTAGTGTTAAGGCATAAAGTGTATTCCTTTCATGAATATATATATATATGTATATATATTTTTTTTTTCCAGTGTATAAAATAGGAAATGCCATGCTAAACATCACAATCATTAATATTGTATGAACTGTTCAGAATGTACTTTTAACTTTCCTTTACTCTCATTTTCTTTCAAGATGTAGTGAGAAAGGATTGTATTATATTAATTCATGTCTGTTTTTACATGGCTATCTTATCTAAATACTAGAAAAACCAGTTCGGTAGAAATTTTATGAAGGTGTATATACCTGTATTGAGTTTTTTTAATTCTTTGCATTTATGATATGTATCTCTAATTTTTGTTGTGATAATTATGCATAAGACAGTTGAAGGAAGATGAAAGCCAAACCAGTATTTCTGCTCATGTCCTATCAGCTTTGTTTAACTCTAACTGTGGCTTCCTTGGAACACCAGGCTTCAGATATTACCTTAACTCAATGCCAACACATAAAGAAAACAGTCCTAGATCTTGTAGCCACTAGAATCAAAGGAAATAGGTTAATGTTGCACCTGCAGGAGGGAAACTCCATAAACCCTCAACCATCCCTCCACTCCTCGACCTACTCCTGCCCTTCCTATGCAGTAGCCAAGAGGTAGCTGATGAGAGCACTGCCCACGGCCACCACACGCTCCACCCTACACAGTGAGTCATGGATGGGCACGGCCAGGCGGAAAAGGAAGCTAGTGAGGTGCTGCGTTCATTCAACATCCTCGGGGCACCTCGCTCCACCCCGGTCAGTATGAGTGTCCCTTTTACTCTTCCATTTCCATTCCACTGTGTTTTGTATGCAGGGCAGATGTGATAGATAAGGTGATGGCTTGTATATTATCAGCTGAAAAGTTTATTGTAGCCTCTTTGGGTTGTAGCAAGTAATGTTAATACTATTTTCACTTGGTTGAATAAGAATGTGTATCTAAGGAAGTGCTACACTTCTGAAATGTTAAATAGAACAGCTATTTTAGTTCCATTAAGTAAAAGGATATTTGTTTACCTAATGCATATTTCAGACATAGTGGAATGGACTTAAATGATTTTTCCTGAGTATATTTTCATTCATGTTTGTGTTGTAATGATGACAGAACCATTGTTGTTTCATAACTGAAGCATTTGAAAAACAAGGCATTACATTGTATAATTTAACCACACAAACCTTTTATTCTCTTGCGTTAATGACTTGTAAGCTTTTTTTATTTGTCATTTGTGAGTAAACATTTGTGTGTGTGTGTGTGTGTGTGTGTGTGTGTGTGTGACTCACCATGTATTTATGCAACAGAACGAGCCACAGAACTTGTCCACCAGCACATCCCAGCCAATGGTGATGGTGCCACCCCATCCCCCGCCCCAGTGGCACATCCACCCCCAGCCGGTGCACATCATGACATACCAGGTGAGTGTCAGTCCTTCACTCACATCACCACTCACCACTATTATTACTCACTTTCACTCACATCACTCATCACAATTCTCACTCATCTGTATTACTTTATTCACCTTAACTCAGAACACCACTCATCACAATCCTCTCACCTGTATTGCTTCACTCACCTTACACAGATCAATATTCATCACTTTTGTCATGCAGCTGTATTGTTATACTCATCTTCACTCACACAATACTCATCTCTGTTATCACATAGCTGCTTTGCTTCACTCACCTTCACTCACATCTTCAGTCATTTTTCTCACTCGGCTCCATTGCTTTGCTCATCATTCCTCAGATCACCACTTTTTACTATTATTTTACTCATTTAACCTCATTCCTTTACTCACCATTGCTTTAATCACCACTTATCACTACCACTATACTTTGTCACCATTTGTACAAGCATCAGCTTTTCTCATTATACTTCTTATTGTCTCTTATTTCTTATTTTCTTCTCACTATTATTATACACTGCACACCTTGTTATACCTCGTCCCTTATTATTTTTCATCACCCTGCTTTTCCATTGTTTCCACATGTTGCATTATACATATTTTTGTTTTTTCTTCCTATTCTCTTCCTCAACCATTATTATACCACTGATTTTTAATTAAGCCCCATACAATGTTACATAGTTCTTTGTTACAACATATCTCATTTCCTGGTTCTCATAATCAGGTTGTTTCTACAATAACAGCATTCCAAGTGGTTTATAAAAGAGTAATGTGAAGTTACACACTTTCTCAGTTTAAAATGTTATTAAGTGTGGTAAATTTTAGCATTATTTTGAAGTAATTTATTTTTTTTTTTTATCTTCCTCCAGCCACAAGTCAACCCACCTACTTCTCAAAGTGACACAAACAGCAATCAACAGCCCCCTAATGGCCAGCAGCAGCAGCAACAGCCACAGCAGCCACAGCAACAACCACAGCAGCAGCCACCACAGCAACAGCAGCAAGGACCTCCACAGCTGACTCACATGACGGCTGATCAGCTGTCACAACTCCAGTCAGCACCACTAGAGCACTCCATCTGGTCCACCAATGACATGGGTAAGGCAGCAGGCCAATGAAGACCTTGGGGGAGGAAGGAGTAGTGCTAATGATAAAGTGAATATGATGATGGCAAAATGTTTCAAGGAGGAGAAGGAATAATGGGGATTTTTTAAGCAAAGCAAATTAAGTGATTATTCAGAGATTGCACAAGAGAAGATTTTGTACTGTTACATTCATGCCAGCAAATTGAAGTGCCCTTCACTGTCTTGCAGATGGACAGAATGGCATGAACTCCAGTTATCCCATGGGTGAGCTGCCCGGCCAGGAGGGGGACACTACCCTCAATGCCAACGATATCACAGAAGAGGAGCATGAAACCAAGCCCAAGATCAAAAAGGAGGTGAAGAAGAAGCGGAAACTTGCAGATCTCTTAGCAGAAGGTATTGATCCCACTAAACTCGAGGAGAACAGTGACCAGGTGAGGGAAAGGTTTGGCAAAGGCTGTGAGTGTGAGGGTGACAACTGCTTCAAAAACATGAACCCCGAATTTGTGTTCCGGCATCGGCTGAACATTGCCGAGCTGACCAAGAACGAGCACGACATGTACCTGATGGGTGTGACGATGGCATGCCTGGCCAACCCAGAGGAGACTTCGCGGCACAAGGAGAGGAAGAGGCTCAGGGCATCGTACGTGTTCCAGGGCAAGAAGGTGTGCCTGGATGCCTTCCTCTACTTGGAGAACTGCACACATTACCAACTCAAGGCCATCCGGAAACACGTCATGGTGAATGGTGTCACCCCAAGAGTTCATGGCAACCATGGGAAGAAGCCACCCAACACCTTCCCCCTGGACACCTACCAACATGCTGCTGCCTTCCTGCAGAGCTACATTGCCCGCTACTCCCCCAACACCAACACCCCCAAGAAGCCAAACAAGTCTGGCAAGTCTCCGCCTGTCTACCTCCCAGCAGATATAACTCGCAAGAAGATCCACAATGCTTACAAGGAGTACTGTGAGCACTTTGAGCCTGATGTGAAGGTGATGGGCTACTCCTCCTTCAGGCACTTCATGAAGGAGCAGTTCCCTAATGTCAAGTTCTTCCGTATGGATAAGAAGGCTGAGCGACCCCTTGGCCAGAGTGATGATGATGATGATGATAATGAGGCTGCTGCTGCAGCTGCAGCTGCAGCAGCAGCTGTTGCCCAAAATCCAGCAGCTACCACCCAGGAGCAACAGCAGCAGCAGGCACAACAGGCTCAGCAACAGCAACAGCAAGCACAGCAACAGCAGCAACAAGCACAACAGCAGCAGCAAGCACAACAGCAGCAGCAGCAACAGCAGCAGCAGCAACAGCAGCAGCAGAATCAAAGACAAGATCAACAAAGGGTAGAAGCTGGTGCCCAGCAGGTGATGCAGCAGCAGCAACAAGCAGCCCAACAACCCCAGCAGGAGCCTCCCAAGGATGCCCGCAACACTCCCCCGGTGACTGCCGCCTCAGTGCCCCCATCAGCACACCCACCCGGTGCCCCCGTCTCCATGGCCCATGCCCCCATCAGTACTAATTACCCTGCCTACTCCCATGTTCAGTTGCCCCTCAACTTGCAGACTCAGCAGCCTCTCTACTCAGCCTCCTGCATGCAGCCAGGAATGTTTGCACCCGGCCAAGCCCCCACACAGGTTCGGCCCACGGGCTTCCCCTACACCAGTCTCTAGGCATCCAGGGTGATCCAGAGATGTTGTGTGGCTGTGGAGAACCACTGGCAGCCAGGGGTGTAGGGGTACTGGCTCTGGGCACCTAAAGGCATTGGTGATATGTGCTGCAGATGGCTGTGGCTGTCACTTTGGTGTGTAGCTGTCCTCCCACCAGTGGCCTCCTGGGGTATGAGTTGGTATAGGGGAGGGCATTACATTACACTTTGCCACCAAGACGGTACCCTACTCATGTGGCAGCTGGTGTCTCTCCTTATCCTCCGTTCATCTACAGTCCTGCTTTGCCAAACCAGTACAGCCTCATGCACAGCTCTCATCTTTTTTTGTACCATCAGCCAAGTGCCATCCATCACCACAGTCCTCAATGCCATGCAGATATGCAGCTGTAACTCCAGACAGCTGCAACACATGCTCCCCACAGACCTGTAACAGGTGTTCACCGAGCCGGCCCACATCACACCACACCAACACACCAGTACCATAACCTTGCAATCAAGACTTCAGGAAAATTAGGTAGTTGAAGCCAGGATGAAGACTACGTGCCTGTACCCCATCTCATCATGCCATCATCCCGGTCCACCTCATCACACCATCACACACCACCGCCGCCGCCGCCGCCACAGCATGGGTACCCCAGCCGACGTTTTTTTGAGTGCTGGACGTTCGGTTGTCATTGTATACCACAGCGACTCTGTTATGCATGAAGTTCCAAGCCACTGTATAGGCCTTAGCTTTCCCAGTACTTTAGACTTAGGCGATAACATGAACAGATAAGGTTTCTAGGTTATTTTTTGATGACTTTCCATTCCAGGTGGGCATTACTTTTCCATATCCAGTTGCCAATAGTTGCCTCTGAGAGAGAGAGAGAATGTTGGTGGCAAGGGGAGAGGCTGGTCCCCATTCACTGAGGACATGGCAGCTCCTCTCCCCTCTCCACTGTGGTCATGGGAGGGGGGAGGGCCTCAGAGAAGCCATAAATAAGATACTATTTCCCAAGTTTTGGGGGAGAGATGGGTAGAGTAGGCAGGGGTTAGTGGGGGAGAGGCAAAAAAATGGGTGAACTTGTATACGCAGCCAATATCATTTTTATTCTTATTTATTAAAACAAGTGCCAAAACAGGAGAAACAGCTGCAGGCTTCCAGTGGCACTGTCAATGGTTCCTGCAGAATTCTTGCACCTTAAGGTGACCAATAGACAGGTGTCAAGTGCACCAGACCAGATACAGCTTTGAGGCATCAGTGTGCTGACTGACTGCCTGGGGTCATGGCGTGTGCCTGGACGAGCCCCTTGCTAGCACGTCCTTCATGGTGGATATCCTTTTTTAAATTTTCTCACCTGCAAGGGTTTCTACCTTCAGTTCATGTTCTCTAGCTTCTCAAAGAACATTGATCCCAGTGTATCTTACCCTATGGTACATTTTATTGCTTGCAGGATTTCTCTAGTTTTGTACTAACTGATTTGGCACAAAATGGAATCTCTGGTTATGACCTGTTTGTCTCTTAATGCAAGGACAGGAGCTGCTGTTCCTCTTTTATGGTGAGAGGCTAAAGCTAATCTTATACATTCCATATCATTGTGAATGTGCAATTTTGTGTGTATTTATTCTAGCTTTGGAGGCCAAATTGGTTTCTTCTGCTATGTCGTATTCATTCATTCATGTTGTGCTGACACTTGTGTTTGAGCCACAAGGGCAAGGCGACTATGATGCAAAGAAAACGTGCTTGGCATTTGTACTGTTCATCTTTTATTATGTAATTTATCATAAGCCTGAGTAAGCATGAGCTTGGTCTTGTGTGAGGAATGAATGCACCATGTTTGTAGACCTTTCTGTGTTGCCACGCTGGCACTCTCACCTCTGTGCGTCGCTGTTTTCTTGCTAGCGGTGAGCATCTTCCTCATTTTTGACATTTGGATTTTCCCATCAGCTATTCTCATCCACATTTGTGAGCAAGTGAGGAGAATTAACGACGAGGAGGAGGTTGTTTGAGGATTGAAGTGGTTGTGTCGCTCAAGGCTGGGCTATTTAGTGCCTCGCTCTAATTGTAATTGGTCAAAGGGTTGGCTTGGTTTGATATTATCACACATAACTACATCTGGCTGCTCTCTGCATCTACAGTTTCAAATTCATAATTTTCTCTTGATTTTTTATACTTTTTCTTACCTGTGTACTGATGGTTTCAGGTGAGGTGATGGAGATTACTGTTCTACATTCTCCCATGAAGTTATTTTTTGTTCTCACTGTGGTCACATTTTTATATCAACAGAGCATCTTATGTGGACTTGTCTTCCTCATACTACACTGCTCTCCCTGTGTGTGTGTGTGTGTGTGTGTGTGTGTGTTTGCGCATGCATGCTCCTAAGGGCAGCATCGTCGTCATCATTCACTACCTCAGGCCTCTCAAGATTAATTCAAGATAGCAAGCTTGGCAAAAACGTGCTATTTATATCACCATTATTTTTTTATGTTATTTAAAAAAAAACCTGGTAGCTATTTACTTGGTCACACGTCTTGTTTTGGAATGCTGGCTTGGAATAGGTTACGCTCAATCTCCTATCCTTGTTAGTAGTTTTTAATCACCTGTTTACATTTTACTATTTATATTTCGACAACCACGCAGTATTCATCATTGACTATGCGACTCATTGTATACCCGAGCAGAACGTTTTAATTGGATGTCAAGTCTGCATTTATTTCATTGTTCTCTTCTAATCAGGTCTCAGTATTCAACATGACATTGGGCATTCTGTTTCCTTAACTTATTTTCTCGTACCCGCCTCGTCACAATTTTTTACTTAATCTTCCTATTCCCAAGACTCGTGGGATTGCCTGTGACTTTGTGTTACTACTGTTGGTTTTCAGTCTAACTATTTATTTATATTCTCCCTAGTGCCATCCTGTGCCATGCAATGAATCAGGTCTTTGTTGGCACTCAATTCTGAACAAGAAACAAAAATTAATCCTATCTACTCTCCAAATATCTTCATGTACTTCAAAATCAGGATCTTGATGGGCATTCATTAGTATTAAGTTATTATTATTATTATTATTATTATTATTATTATTATTATTATTATTATTATTATTATTATTATTATTGTTATTATGTTGGCCAGGCAGTTACTAGGTATTCGCACCGTAGGTCACTTGGTGCATCTACAGTATTGGGGTTGTAGGGAGGGGGGGGTGGGGAGTGAGTGTGGGAGGGCAGGGGAGCGTTTTGTAATTGGAGGGGAGGGATAGGGGGGTCGGGTTGGGGGGAGGGGTGGGTAATGTGTATCCAGGTGGGCGCATTCGAGACTTTAAGATAAACATTTTTGTATTATAATGTTAACAAGAAAAAAAAACCTAAAGCTAACAAATGTAATAGAATAAAAAATAAAACTGTGATATTAAGGTACATGTTTGTGTGTTTTATTTATTTGTGTGTGTGTGTGTGTGTGTGTGTGTGTAACTTGAAGTTTATAGTATGTATATATATGTGGTGGTGTCGGTTTTCCCAGTTTTGACTCTCTCTCTCTCTCTCTCTCTCTCTCTCTCTCTCTCTCTCTCTCTCTCTCTCTCTCTCTCTCTCTCTCTTTCCTGTCATTTGAGAGTCTATTCCAGCAATGTTTCTATGGGGAAGCTGCTCTTTTCTAATTTTACATACTCGTATATATGAGAGAAGCCATACTTTCCTTATGTTTCGTGGGAAGCTGTATCTTTTAAATCTAAACTGATATGAATGAAGCTTTAGTTTTCTCTACCGTTATTTATCTTTTCTATGGACGTGCTGTAGCTACATTTTAAACTTAAAAGCATTTTCCCTCTCATCCATGCCTCCCCTCCCGCGGCCTCGCTGCACAAGACTTTCTTCTTTCTCTCATCTCTATTCTGTCCACCTCTCTAATGCAAGAGTTAACCAGCATTCTCGGTCATTCATCCCTTTCACTGGTAAACTCTGGAACTCCTTGCCTGCTTCTGTATTTCCACCTTCCTATGACTTGAATTCCTTCAAGAAGGAAGTTTCATGACATCTTTCAATTTTTGACTACCGCTTTGGATGCTTTTCTGGGACTGGCATCTCAGTGGACTTTTTTTTCTTTGGGGGGGGGGACGATTTTTGTTGCCCTTGGCCAGTGTCTCTCCTACATAAAAAAAAAAAAATTCCTTCGTGTATCCTCTTAAATATTTAACGTGTCCCTGCACAATTTATTTATACTTTTTTTTCAGTTCACTTCAGTTTTTCATTATGTATTCCCGTGTGTGTGTGTGTGTGTACGCGCCTAGGTGTATGTATGAATGCAAAAAAAAAAGTATTCTGGTTATGCGTGTTGTGAACACCTGTGTGTAGAGAGCAGGTGGCCGCGGGGAAGCAAGGGTGGCGGGGAGAGGAACACGGAAAGCTTGCAATGTTTTGAACTTTTGAATGTGTACGCTGCAAGGCTTACGGACAGACTGAAAAAAAAAAATACAAACATTATTTTCTACACAAACGCTAGAGAGAGAGAGAGAGAGAGAGAGGAAAAGAGTCATGAATATTCGTCACGGCTTCTCTTCCTTCATTGACTTGGGTTACGGAACTGTCTAATGGTGTGTGTGTGTGTGTGTGTGTGTGTGTGTGTGTGTGTGACCTTGAAAAACGTCAGCTGCACGGAGTAATTACCGGCACAGTTATTGATCGCGAGTCTGACTGTCTGGCACACCATTGAGAGAAAGAGAGAGAGAGAGAGAGAGAGAGAGAGAGACACTGTACCTGTGCAAGAATATTAAAAGAGAAAGGAAATAGAAAGAGAGAGATAGAAAGTGTGTGTGTGTGTGTGTGTGAAGACTTGCAAACAAAATCTTAACCTTTAATAATGCACGGCAAGTTTTATTCTTCCTTTTGAAACTGAAGGCTCGATTACTCACACACTTCAGAGAGAGAAAGAGAGAGAGAGAGAGAGAGAGAGAGAGAGAGAGAGAGAGAGAGAGAGAGAGATCAACCATCCTCTTAGTCTACATATACAAAACCGCTCCTTCATACCTCTATTTTCATCTCTCCTCACTAGATGGCGTAACACTCACTCACTTCTTTACCTTCTATTCTTGTCCGTTATCCTTCTTGACCCTTCTGACCCCACGAGTGTGCGTGACCTTTTGCCCCCGGAAGTGAGGTCAGCCTGGACTTCACACAGACGAGAAAGGCTTTTGCTGTGTCACCATTTTTTTTTTTTTTTTTTTTTTTATCGTTGCGTGTCTTTTCCTTCTTTGTTTCTCTGATGTTCTCTTTTTGTGTCTTTCGTTCGTTCATTCATTCGTTTTATCTGTTTATCTGCCTGTCTTTTTTTTTCGTGTTTCTTTGATTCTCTCCTTCATCGCCTTTCATTCATTCATTTATTTTTTTTCATTTATTCATTCGTCTCTTTTTGTTTCTGTCTTTCTTTAATTCTACTTTACTGTTTTTCATTCTTTCATTCTATCCGTCTCTCTCTCTCTCTCTCTCTCTCTCTCTCTCTCTCTCTCTCTCTCTCTCTCTCTCTCTCTCTCTCTCTCTTCCATTCAATGTAATCATGTAATCCAACACTTTAAGGTCGAATGTGGCATGCTCATATAAACAACTCTCTCTCTCCCTCTCTCTCTCTCTCTCTCTCTCTCTCTCTCTCTCTCTCTCTCTCTCTCTCTCTCTCTCTCTCTCTCTCTCTCTCTCTCTCTCTGGCTCACCTGCGGCTCGGGTATCGCTCGTGGTCAGCCTCTGGTCGCCTCGTCGTCGCCGGGAGGAGACAGTCATGATTACGCAACATAAGAAGGAAGAGAAAGAGGAGGAGGAGGAGCAACTTTAGTGCTTCTTAGGTTAGGCTATTTTCAGCTTTCCTGCAGCTGCTGTACCTGTGAGGAAACTCGTTATTTGGTCATTAATAGTGTTCATGTTCTCTATCTCTTCATCTCTTCTCTCTCTCTCTCTCTCTCTCTCTTTCCTCGGGCTGTCTTTGTCGTGCGTGTGAGCCTCCTGATTGCCTTTTGTTTAATGCATCACTGATCTCTTTGTCTTCATTCCCGTCTTTCATGGTGGCGAGGAATAGATTAATGTATGGATGAAGATGATAGGTGGAAACAGGTATGTATTTTTCAAGCACACGGTTTCTTGCAGCTTCACTTACTTGCTTATGTTCTTAAGTTTGTAGTCTGAGTTCTTAGACACTTCAGTCTCTCGCCAGGACTGTTTTTAAAGACCGCAGAGATGATTAGTCATGCTCTTAAGACAGTTTTTCTTACTAATGACGCGGAATCTTCGTTAAAACTCGCCACAAATATGAAAGCACCCAAGTAACTTCCACTAGCACCTGTTAAAAAGGGAATCACATTTTTTTAAACCATTTTGACGTCTTATCTCTACTCGGGCCTTAAGGAAAGTTGTTAGAGCTCTCAAGAGTGTCTTCATGATTGCAAAGATAGCTTGATGAGGATTCTGGGTCGCTAATGAGAAAAAGATCACGAAAACTCAACTGATTATCTCCATGAGCTTTGAAAATAGTCCTTATGGGAGCCTAGAGTGTCTAATAAGAATGGAGAGAGTGAATGCTTGGGTTTAAGGTCCCGTGTGTCAGACGTGAGAGGAGAGGATGGAATTCGATGACTCGTGATGTTTTTGCCGTCGTCGTTTTCGTTGACATTGTCGTATTTCTAGTTCTTCGTATTTTTGTGACTAATAGTGAGAGAAGGAGCAATCGTTGTGTTTGGTGATATTGTTACTTATCACTGGTAGGTGTGGACAAACTTGGGAAGGATTGAAGTGACGAGGGTGCATAAATAGTTAAGTAAATAAATAAATTACTGGATTATAAAGAAGTTACGTGTTTCAGTAATGATAATAATGTTCTTGTAGTAATAATAATAAATGATTTACTGTATTCACTATAACTTACAACGACTAGAACATATGAATAGGAAACATAAATACGAGCAGACCAGGATATTAATGGGAAAAAAAGGCTAGAAAAAAAAGAAAAACAAAAAAAGATCAGCTTCGAGAAATCAAAAGAGGAAGGAAATGAATGTAATGCGGGAAATGAATTAAAAAAAGATAACTATGATAAAAAGAAAAGAATAATAACTTGAAAATTATTCTGCGCAACACTATAAAAAAATGATAATGCGTGAAAGGAATAAAAAAAAATTGTATATAAAAATAAAATAAAATAAAACAGTTTTCCTGACGCAGCTAGAAAAGGAATAAAGATAATTAAGATAAAACTTTAGGAAGAAAAAAAAAAAGAAACTCGGGAGATTATGAAGAAAGAAGAGAAAGAAAAAAAAAAAATGTAAAATTCTCCTTGGCATCACAAAGTCACGTCTTCTTGTCTAAAGAACACTTTGAATATGTCTGCCTGCGTGGGGGGGGATGGTGCAGAGGGAGGGAAGGGGGAGGGTGGAGGGAGAGAAGCCAGGAAAAAAAAAAAGAGACGGGGGGGGGAAGGTCAAGAAAGAGGAAGTGAAGGAAGGTTCGGAGGCAGGAAAGAGAGATAGAAGTAATTTTGGAGGTAAGGAAAGATGACGGAGGCAGGTTAGGGAATAGTGCGTGAGGAAAAGAGGAAACATGGGAAGGGGAAACCGGAAAGAGAGAGAGAGAGAGAGAGAGAGAGAGAGAGAGAGGGGGGGGGGGGGAAACAGGAAAAAAAGAGGGATGAGGATTAGAAAAGAGGGAGTGGGGAAACAGGAAGAGACGGGGGAGGATTAAGAAAGAGGGAGAGGTGAAGCAGGAAAAAAGAGGAGTGAGGATTAAGAAAGAGGGAGAGAGAGAGAGGGGGGAAACAAAAAAAGAGGAGTGAGGATAAGGAAAGAGATAGGGAGGTAAGGATTAGGAAAGAGAAGGAGAGGGGAAACAGGGAAAGGAGGGATGAAAATTAACAAACTGATAGAAAGGGAAACCAGAAAAGATAAAGAGAGAGAGAGAGAGGAGGAAAAGAGAAAAGAAAAAAAACAACTGACAGGAAAGAGGGGAGTGATGAGGATTAGGAAACAGGTAACTGGAAAAAAAAGAGGGAAGAGGAAAAAGGAAAAAAAAAATAAGTAACGGAGGAAAAAAAATTGGTGTTGTGAGTATAGAGAAGGAAAAGGGAGATAGGAAATAAGGGAGAGGATGAGGGAAGAGGAGGACAAGGGAAACATGATCCTAGAGGGAGTGAGGGACGTGTTAGTGACGAGGGGCGTCTCATTAAAGGTTTCCGGGAGGAGGGAAGGAGGCGCTTGTGTTGTTTTGTGTGTCTCTTTGTCTGTCTGTCTGCCTGCCCGCTCCCCATGTACTCACCCACTCACGTACGCACACTTGGTCTTTTACGCACATAACGTTCATTATTCTTTTGTTTTTCAGGTTATAATTGCCTTGACATT
>NC_087178.1:17539750-17542250 GCF_035594125.1 Scylla paramamosain
TATGGAGGGTAGCAGCGTGGGCGTGAGTGTGGGCGTGTGTGGGTTCGGTCTGGGCGGGTTCTGTCCAGCGATGAACCGGGAACTGAGCGATGCGGAGAACAACAACAATAACAACGACAACAGCGACAATAACAACCGTAGTGGCGTGGAGGATGACTTGGGCAGCCCAGGAGGGGGGAGCTGCTGGGCCCCCCCTCCTACCCTCCCCCGAGGACCCTGGCGATGGCGATGGTGAGTGTCTGGAGAGGAGAGAGAGAGAGAGAGAGAGAGAGAGAGAGAGAGAGAGAGAGAGAGAGAGAGAGAGAGAGAGAGAGAGAGCGTGTAAAATTAAGATCGTTTACAGCAAAAGATAAGATGCATACAACCAGTGAGAGAGAGAGAGAGAGAGAGAGAGAGAGAGAGAGAGAGAGAGAGAGAGAGAGAGAGAGAGAGAGAGAGAGAGGTCAGCTATGCAGGCCTAGACCGGAGGTAGAGAAGGTTTAGAATGAATATAACAAGGTCTTTCATTTCCTGCACTCAAGGGGAAGAGGAGGAGGAGGAGGAGGAGGAGGAGGAGGAGTAGGAGGAGGAGGAGCAGCAGCAGGGAAAGAAAGATCCATGGAACAAATTGGTACACTATTATTATTATCATTATTATTGTTATTATTATTATTATTATTATTGTTGTTGTTGTTATTATTATTATTATTATTATTATTATTATTATTATTATTATTATTATTATTATTATTATTATTATTATTTGCTCTTGCCTTACTTTCTATGTTAAATGTTCATAAAAAAAAACTCATTTTCTCTTGATATCACACACACACACACACACACACACACACACACACACACACACACACACACACACACACACACACACACACACACACACACACACACACACACACACACACACACGTTGAAAAATAATTCTCTCTCTCTCTCTCTCTCTCTCTCTCTCTCTCTCTCTCTCTCTCTCTCTCTCTCTCTCTCTCTCTCTCTAACTCTAATAACGTCCCCGCACCTGGCTCTAATTAACCTTTCTTTTCTCTTTCTCTCTCCCCAGGTAAGATGTGTGTGGGCGAGGAGGTGGAGGAGGCAGGTAGAGGGGTGGAGAGGTGGAGAGAGAGCCTGAGGTAAGTAAGAAGGAAGGGAAGGGAGGAGGAAGGAGGGAGGGAAGGGAGGAGGAAAGAGGGAGGGAAATGAAAGGAAGGAAAAGATTTGTGAGAAAGGAAAGATTTGGGTTGGAGTGGTGCAGAGAGAGAGAGAGAGAGAGAGAGAGAGAGAGAGAGAGAGAGAGAGAGAGAGAGAGATGAAGTGGAGGAATATAGCTAAGAATGCTTGGAGTCAGCTGCTGGAAGGAAGCCAGAAAGAAGAGGAGGATGGGGAGGAGGAGGAGGAAGGGGGAGGAGGAGGAGGAAGTAGAGAAAAGATATAAGAGTATAGGAGAGAAAACACAATATACAATAACTTTAAGAACCCAAACTGTTCAAATACATATCAAAATAAACAAAAATAAACTAGACGAAAGTTCAAAACATGGAAGAGAAAGTTAAAATTAAAAAAAATACCACATGAAAGAGAGAGAGAGAGAGAGAGAGAGAGAGAGAGAGAGAGAGAGAGAGAGAGAGAGAGAGAGAGAGGCGCCACATAATGTCTGCCTGATGTGTGTGTAGGAAATGAGAGAAGTCGTGAGGGAGAGGGCAGAAGGAACATGTAGAGGAGGAGGAGGAGGGCTAGAGGTAAAGGGGTGGGAGGGGCGGAGACACGGAGGTGAAGGAGGAGGAAGAGAGGAGGAGGAGGAGGAGGAGGAAGACCACAGCTTCTCTCTTCTCTTCTCTCTTCAACAATCTCTTTCATCAACTCTATGCCGTCTTTCTTTTTCTCCTTCTGTCTGTTCCTTTCTCCCTCTCTTCTGAAGGTGGGAGGGAGGTAGGGGTCAAGGGGTGAGAAAGGGGAGGAAGAGGAGGAGGAGCTATGTGAGAAGGAGATAGTGAAAGATGATGACAAGGAAGGACAGAGGAGATGGAGGAGGAGGACGCGAAGGAGTAGGAGGAGGATGAGATGGAGGAGGAGGAGGAGGAGGAGGCAATGTCACGAAAGGCAGAAGGAGAAGGAAGAAAGGAAAGAAGGAAGGATGAAGGAGGCATCTGAGTGACGTGAAGGGTTGGGAACGAGGGAAGGAAGGAAAATGAAAAAAAAAAAAAAAAAAAAAGAAAGGAAGGGATGCAGTGATAGAGGGAACAGTTTCCTTCTTTATCTATCTATAGAATCTGGTCTGCTCCATTTATTATTTTTTTTTTTGTCACGTCCATATTTTTTTATTAACTTTTTTTTATATTTTCTTTCGTTTCGTTCCTTCATCACTCGTTCTTTAATAATTTCCTTCTTTCGTTTTCATTTTCGTATTTTTTTCTTCTTTCATTTATTTTTTTCTTTTACTTCTTTCAATTTCCTTTCGTGAGATTACATTCGGGAATAGAACTTTTTATTATTCTTTTTATGGCTT
>NC_087178.1:17552250-17652250 GCF_035594125.1 Scylla paramamosain
CCTTCTTCTTCTTCTTCTTCCTCTTTTTCTTCTTCTTTGTGCTCTTGTTCTTTTTTTCTTTCGTCTCCTCCTTCTCCTCCTCCTCCTCCTCCTCCTCCTCATCATCATCATCATCATCATCATTATTTTTTTCTTTTCTTGTTTTTGTTCTTGTTCTTCTTGTTCTTGTCCTCCTCCTCCTCCTCCTCCTCCTCCTCCTCCTCCTCCTCCTCCTCCTCCTCCTCCTCCTCCTCCTCCTCCTCCTCCTTCTCCTCGGGGCTAAAAAGGTCAGTCATGTAAAAGGTAAAAAATGTTTCGGAAGGAATTATTATTATTGCTTTTTTTTTTCCTTTCCTTATTTTTTTCTTTATTTTTTAGAGGGGGGGAGGGGGGGGGGAGGTTGAATTCTGAATTGTATTTGTTTTGTATTTGGTTTTCCCTCAATGATAATGGAATGGCCTGCGGTATTTCTCTCTCTCTCTCTCTCTCTCTCTCTCTCTCTCTCTCTCTCTCTCTCTCTCTCTCTCTCTCTCTCTCTCTCTCTCTCTCTCTCTCTCTCTCTCTCTCTCTCTCTCTCTCTCTCTCTCTCTCTTCGCAAACGACTGCTATAAAAGGGAATGGTGGTGATTGTGGTGGAGTTTGTAGCGGTGATAGTAGTAGTAGTAGTAGTAGTAGTAGTAGTAGTAGTAGTTGTTGTTGTTGTTGTTGTTGTAGGATCAGATATCTTTTTATATTGATAATGGTAGAAGTAGTGGTGATGATGGTGGTGATGGTGGTGGTGGTAGAAGTGGTGGGGGTGGTGGTAGTGGTGATGATGGTGGTGGTGGTGATAATGATGGTGGTGGTGGTGATGATGGTAGTGGTGGTGGTGATGATGGTGGTCGTGGTAGTGATGATGGTGGTGGTGGTGATGATGATGGTGGTGGTGGTGATGATGGTGGTGGTGGTGATGGTGGTGGTAGTGGTGGTGATGATGATGGTAGTGGTGGTGGTAGTGATGATGGTGGTGGTAGTGATGATGATGGTGGTGGTGGTGGTGGTGGTGGTGGTAATGTTTCAAGGTTGCTTACATTTAGGAACACCTCAAGGTTATTTTTATACGTGCTTTTTTATATGTATACGTGTGTGTGTGTGTGTGTGAGTGTGTTGTGTGTGTGTGTGTGTGTGCGTGTGTGTGTGTGTGTATGTATGTTTCATCACGTTACCTAAACAAATGCTGGCTCTGCATTTCTCTCTATCTCTCCTCTCCTCTCTCTCTCCTCTCTCTCTCTCTCCTCTCTCTCTCTCTCTCTCTCTCCTCTCTCTCTCTCTCTCTTCCTTTTATATATATTTAGTGGCTTGTATCCCCTCTTCCCTTCCTCTTACAAAACTTTCCCCTTTCCTCTCCTCTCCTCTCTTGTCCTCTCCAACCCCTTTTTATCCTCTTAATATGTTGTATCTTCTTTTAGTTTATCCCTCTTGTCCTCTTTTTAGATCTTCCCTTTCCTTTACTTTCACAAAATATCTCCCTTTTTTTTTCTCCAGTCTTCTCTTCTCTTCTCTTCTTTACTTCATCTGTATTTGGAATTAACCTACCCTGCGTTTTAGGAGAAAGAGAAGGAGGAAGAGAGAGAGAAGGGAAGATGATACTGTGTCCTCTTCTCTTTTCTCCTCCTCTTTCTTTCCCTCCTTAACCTGGTGTATTTATATTTAAAGTTACCCGTGCCTGCGTCTTAGGAAAAGGAGGAGGAGGGAGAGAAGGAAGAGAAGGAGGGAAGAAACGAAAGTGGTCACTGCGGCGAACCATTGCAGAATCAGGTTCCTTCTCTCCCAGGATTGAATGACGAGGAACACGTGGAGAGACAGGAGAAAGACTGGAGGAAAGAGGGAGGTTGTGGAGGGAAGTGGAAGAAGAAATGTGTCTCTCCAATCCCATCCCTCCCTCCCTCCCTCCATCCCTTCCTTCCTCCGTCCTTTCCTGTCTTCTGTCCTCTCGTCACTGTCTTCCTCCTCCTTCCTCCCCACATGGCTTCCTCCTTCCTCATCTTTCTGTATCGTGTTCCTCCTCCTCCTCCTCCTCCTCCTCCTCCGTTCTCGGAAATGAATTTGGAATGAGAAAATGAAGGAAAGGATAACATGCCAACGCCTCCTCCTCTTAACTCCTCACTCTCCTCCTCTCCTCCTCCTCCTCCTCCTCCTCCTCCTCCTCCTCCTCCTCCTCAGACGCCGCAGGACAAGTGGAGGAAGAAATAATTTTAGATAATATTGTTTTAGTTTTATTTTCATTTTGTGGGGGAAAAAGTTTAGACGGACTTTGTAATTTTTGAAATGCTGACTTTTCCGGGAAGTTTCTCGCGGAACTTAAATTCTTAGGCTTCCCTCCTTCCGCTGTGGTGGTTGTGTGTGGTAGTAGTAGTAGTAGTAGTAGTAGTAGTAGTAGTAATAGTAGTAGATATCACATGACTATCCCCATTTCTAGTACATTAGTTTATAGATAGGTAGTGGGTAGGTAAATGTAGTGATGGAGGTGGTAGTAGTGTTAATAATAATAATAATAATAATAATGATAATAATAATAATAATGATAATGATAAATGACAGTGTTACCAGATCTCGGGTGCAATACGAAAAGAAAATAGCCTCTGATCAAATAACCCGCAATACCCAGGTGCTCTCTCTCTCTCTCTCTCTCTCTCTCTCTCTCTCTCTCTCTCTCTCTCTCTCTCTCTCTCTCTCTCTCTCTCTCTCTCTCTCTCTATCTATCTATCTATCTATCTCTCTCCTTTATCTCTTTATTTCAACACTCATCTTCCTTTTCTTCCTCATCCTTTTCACCCTCTCATCTCCCTTTCTTCCCTCCTTCCTCTCATCTCCACCCTCCACATCCTCACTTTGCTCTCTCATCCATTTCTCCTCCACCCTTCCTTCATCTAATACGTGACTCTTTTGGTTCATCATCTTTCTTTCCTTCTTCACCATCATTGTCATCATCATTTTCATCATTCGTGCGTGTTGTTTCGCTCCTTCCGTGGATGTTTCGGAAGCTTCACGTGTCTCATTTCAGAGCTCAGTCTCGGTGAGTCGTTGGATCGATGCTCTGTGTGTGTGTGTGTGTGTGTGTGTGTGTGTCCCTTGTTTGTGGTGGTTGGTGGGGCGTGTTTGTGAAACCTAAGTTACTGTTACTGCTGTTTGATGGTAGTGGTAGTGGTGGTGGTGGTGGTAGTGTTTGTTGTTGTTGGGAGTCGCGGTGGTGGTGGTGGTGGTGGTGCAGTTAGAATTGCTGTTGTCGTTTTGTATTCTAATCTTTCTCTCTTTGTATTCTAAGGAGATGTTCACGTTTATATAATTTTCATTGTTTTCCGTATTGTTGTTATTGTATTGTTGGGTAATATGGGGATACGTAACACAGCCGTGGAGATAATACGGTTTATGTCCTGCCGGAAATGATGCAGAATGATGGTAATAGTAGTAATAATGCAAATCATGCCTTTTGTCGCCACTCTCTTCTATTTTTTATCTCTTCCTCGTCTTTATTCATCATCATCATCTTCAATTTTCTCATCTTCCTTATTTATCCTGTTCTTCCCTTCCTCTCCGCTTTCCTCATTCGTTTTTTTTTTTTTCTCCTTTCTCTTCATCTTTATTTATCCTCCTGTTCTTCTCTTCCTCTCCGTTTTCCCTCATTCGTTTTCTTTCTCGTTCTCATTCCATCCTCATCTTCTTTTCATTTCTCTTCATTCGTGTCTTCCTTCTCTCTACCTCTCTTATTCCTCGTACTCATTCATCATCATCCCCTTGCATTTCCTCTTCTTCTCATCATCACTCATCCTTCTCTTCCTCCTTCCTCTTCATTTATCTTGATGCCTCCTCTTCCTTATTCTACACTTCCTCCTTCGCCTTTATCCTCCCTGCTTGTCAGAACGGCAGCTGATCATAATCTCTCCACGCCCCTCCTTTCTCTCCATCCTATTGTGTGCTTCTGCTGAGTGTGAGGGAGAATACACTGCCAGTATTACACCCTCTTCTCTCCCTCACCTCGCCCCTCCCTGGTCTCTCCCACCCGCACAACACAAGTATGTAGCCTCCTGGCTCTCCACCCTCTTATCCTTTACTTATTTCTTCATCTAGCACCACCACGCACTCCTCCCACGCTTCCTTTCCCTTCCCCTTACCTCCCAGTCATGGCATGTAGAGTTATAGGGGTCAACACACATTTAGTTTAGTTACCCCATTGAGGATTTTCACGTTTTCTGTCGTTTTCTGTCACTTGCGTGTCTCAGTGGGCCATTATATGCTTAAGATCAATCAACGGAGCCCTTGACACAATTTGCGGAGGAGGTAAAAGACGGGGAGGAGGAGCAGGGGGGATAAAAGACGCTAAATTGATGCTCTTGGACGAAAGACTTCCGGATTCTACGGCTCTGTTTATTTTGAGAAGTTTAATCCATTTTACTACCACGATCGTCTTTTGTTAACTTTGAGAACTGTAAACAAAGAAATAAATTAATAAAACCGTGAAAAACACACACAAAGATTACATTATGAAAGAGAGAATAGGTTAGTTTTGTCTCTTTCTCAGCTATATAATCATTAAGGAGACTGGTACAAGAGTAGGTGTCTTAAAAAGTTGCAGCGTGATGAGAGGGAATAATTGTTTACAAGTGAAGGAATTCATTTAGAGATTCCAAAAGTTTCCCTCCGCTCAGAAAACGGGATAATGGCAGGGTAAGTTACTGGTGGTGAAAGACAAAAAGGAGAAGTAAAGAGATGAGTGGAAACTCTACAAAATCCAGGAAATTGTGTAGTTTTGACGGAAGCCTCTCTCTCTCTCTCTCTCTCTCTCTCTCTCTCTCTCTCTCTCTCTCTCTCTCTCTCTCTCTCTCTCTCTCTCATCATTAATTAAGTCATATTTTCTTTTCAAATACTCTTTAGGTAACTCATATGAACTTCCATTGCAATATAAGGAACAAAATTACATCTAGCATATAAATTACTTACGAGCATGAGAGGAACATAAGAGCCTTGGCAAGGAGTACAGTGGAACCGCGCGTGCTTTGGGAGACAAGGGGTTCGTATCCTGGCCACTGTCCGAGGGTAGGAAGGGCATCCACTCGGGGTAAGTGTTCGCAAATAAATCAGAATCCTTCATTATGAGGCACACCGTCCTAATTCTGATACACTAAGAAAACCGGACGTAAAAACCGAAAAAAAAAAAAAGAAAAGAAATGTGAGATCATGAGAACATAGCAAGGGAAGCTGCAAGAAGTCGTTAGGCCTACACTTGGGAATCCCTGTAAAAAAAATTATCCACGTATTTCCACCTGTTTTTTTGTCCTCTTTTCACCATCACTTATCTTTCTCTTCCCCCATTCCTCCTTATTTATGTTCATACCTCTCGTTCCTTATGTTGCTCTTACTTACAACGCATATAAGCAATTCCAGCATCCTGTTAGCGTTGTCCTTGTCATGCATCACTGCCTTAAATTAAAACATTCCTTTGCATTACTGGCCTTGAAGTTTTCTCACATTGTTGCCTTGAAAAATATATATTCAGATTGTAACGTAGATGTCAATGAGTCAGTCTCTCTCTCTCTCTCTCTCTCTCTCTCTCTCTCTCTCTCTCTCTCTCTCTCTCTCTCGGTGGGTAAACACGAAGCCATATATAAAACAGATTACTATCGTCTCCATAACACATAAACATCTCTCTCTCTCTCTCTCCTCTCTCTCTCTCTCTCTCTCTCTCCTCTCTCTCTCTCTCTCCTCTCTCTCTCTCTCTCCTCTCTCTCTCTACGGTACGATCACGTTTCCTGCGGGTCCCTGCAGTGCTCACCTCTCCTCTCCTCTCCCATTTGGCTCCCCCGCGTGGCTGCCCTCACTAAACACTGGATGATTTCTTTGCTGATGGCTAACGAGGGAGGGAGGGACGGGGAGAGAAAGGAAGGTGGAAGGTAAATAAAAGAGGAAAACTGGAGCAATTAAGAAAGGCTCGTGAATAAACAGGGAAATGTGAAAATGATGAGATTAATGGGAATGAAAATTGCTTGGCGGTTTTTCCTCTCTTTTAATTGTGGAGAGAGAGAGAGAGAGAGAGAGAGAGAGAGAGAGAGAGAGAGAGAGAGAGAGAAGAGAGAGAGAGAGAGAAAGAGGCTGACCTTGGCTTAGAATAATGGTCAAGGAGGGAAAACTCACAACTCACTGGTCTTCTGTTGTCATTTCCTCCTCCTCCTCCTCCTCCTCCTCCTCCTCTCTCCTCTTCTTCCTCTTATTGTTGTCTCCGGCGAAGAGAAAGAACGTGATTAATTTTTTATTTTTTTTTATTTTCCTTATTATTTTATTTATTTTTTTTATTTATTTATTTTTTTTAGGGAGGCCAAGAAAAAGATTGACACTGAAGAAAATAAATTGATGGAAGTTGTCTGTCAGTTTGTTTGTATTTCTCGTTAAATTGGTTATTTGTCTGTTTATTCATTTAGTTGCTTATTAATTCTTTGATTTATGGTATTTAATTTTCTGTTTATTTTCTTATCTATCGATCTATTTGTTGATTGAATTAATTGGTAGGTTGTTTATGTAATCGTAAATTTAGCCTCTCTTTTGTTTTTTATCTTCTTCTTCTCCTTTTTTTTTTTATTCTATTTTAGTTTAGTTTTATTTGGTGTCCTTGTCGACATCTAATTAAACAGCTGTGTGTGTGTGTGTGTGTGTGTGTGTGTGTGTGTGTGTGTGTGTGTGTGTGTGTGTGTGTGTGTGTGTGTGTGTGCTTTTATCTCCAGGGAAATGGTCACAACAAAGAACGCGGCCAAAAATCAGTGGGGAAAAAACACGAAAAAAAGATAAAAACAAACCGAAGCTTTGCAGTTTTTTTGTTTTCATTCCGCTGCCGTGAAATATTTTGACGTTGACGGACAGAGAGAGAGGAGAGAGAGAGAGAGAGAGAGAGAGAGAGAGAGAGAGAGAGAGAGAGAGAGAGAGAGTGTGTGTGTGTGTCAAAACATATGATACTTTAAAACTAATAACAATGAAAAATATGACCAGACACACACACACACACACACACAATCAATCAATCAACCAGTCAATAAAAATAGATGGAATACGAGAACCCGATAAGATAAAGCACATGATAAATGAAAATACTGACCAGAACAGTTAGTCTAGTCAAAATTCAGAAAAGATACGAGATAACAAACCGTAAAACAGACGCACTGGGGGCTGGATCCATAAAAGCACTCACAGACAAGTCAAATGGAAGTGGTTCAATCCCTTTTACCTCCTAATGGAACGCTACACTGGCAGCCATCGGATATAATTTGAATTCTGCGTAATGGGATCCCGTTAAAATGGATGAAGTCATAATAATACAAAACGACGGAGAGGATTTCGTAATACACCCGCTTGTTTATTGAGATTCCACGGGCGTGTTAATTTCAGTAGTGAGGTTTTACGTGCCTAAAATAACATAAATTTTTCAAAGGTGCATTCTCTTACTTTAGGCTTCAGAGGAAAGGAGCGTCAATTTGGCAACCACTGATCAGCTGAAGTTGCTATATTTTTTTTTTCTTTATTTTTTTTGTGTTTATTTACCTATTATTATTATTATTATTATTATTATTATTATTATTATTATTATTATTATTATTATATAGGACTGATTCAAATTTGTATTATTTTTTTTATACTGAACTACTCGTATGATATAATTTTGCTCTAAATTTACGTAGGTATAGTTTTCGCACGCTCCATTTAGTGATAATGTATTACGACCCGTATTTCTTGCTCTGCTCGGAACATTGTGTGCTGTGTGTGTGTGTGTGTGTGTGTGTGTGTGTGTTAGTCTGATAAGATTCATTGTTCTTTAATTCTAATAATAATCTGAAGGTTCTTTTATTAATCTATCATATAAATTAGACCTTGTACTCAATTTTTATTCTTTCTTATAGTAATTCTTCAGTTATGCTAATTTACTGTTATTCTTGCCTGTTAAGATACCTAAAGCTTCCAATATATAAACAACTTAAGTTTTCACGAGATGTTATTATTACATTTTCAAGCTGCTTACAATAAACATTTGAATTTCCGCTCAATGTCTGTCCTTTTGTTATCATTTCCAAGATGTTGTTAGTGTCTTCCTCATAAACTTCTGAATTTCCACTCGATATCTGTCCTCTTATGGTAATTTCGAAGACATTTTGAGCTACTTATCATAAACATTACAGCTACTTTACGAACCTTTTAAAAATCACCAATTTATTATCCCCCCAACAAAAACATAAATAAATAAATAAAATAAAATAAATAAATAAATAAACAGTCTCGCTCCTTCTGCCTTACTAATACAATTTTCCTGACCCCATATGGACGATGTAAAGATATTAATACCGCTTATCTGGAATAACATTAAACCTTAGTCATGGTACTGGCAAGGAGGGAAAGGCGAAGGTGTTAATCTCTAAACACTGCATCCCTTAACCTAATTCCCTCCACTCTGCCTTACTAACACCCCTTTCCTTGACCCTCATTGAGTAGGGAGAAGATATTATTACCGCTTATCTGGCATAATATTAAACCCGGGTCGTGATACAGGAAGGGTGATGTTAAGCTCTGAACACTGCATAATCTGATGTCCGCCCCTCCGCCTCACTAACGCCGCCTTTCCTGATCTCCACAGACGAGGTGCTGGAGGAGGGTGGCTGTGCCCTAATGCGTCAGAGATGTGAGCGAGCTGCTACACGCCCAGTACGCCATTATTACCGGTAAGTCCTGCACACACACACACATATACGTACACACACACACATACACACACACAGTTCATCCATTTCCTCACATCTCGTTTATCATGTTTCTTTGTACTTTTTTTCTCTTATTTTCTGTCTCGTCTTTCTTTAATAATCTTGCTCTCTGCTGTCTCCTCTTGTTATCATTTATTTTTCTGTGCTTTGTTTGCTTTACTTGCTTATTTGTTTCTCCTCATCTTCGTCTGTCTGTCCTTATTTTCTATCTATCTATCTATCTATCTATCTTTCTTTCTTTCTTTCTTTCTTTCTTTCTTTCTGTCTATCTATCCATCTATCTATCTATCTATCTATCTATCTATCTATCTATCTTCTTCTTCTTCTTCTTCTTCTTCTTCTTCTTCTTCTTCTTCTTCTTCTTCTTCTTCTTCTTCTTCTTCTTCTTCTTCTTCTTCTTCTTCTTCTTCTTCTTCTTCTTCTTCTTCTTCTTCTTCTTCTTCTTCTTCTTCTCCTCCTCCTCCTCCTCCTCCTCCTCCTCCTCCTCCTCCTCCTCCTCCTCCTCCTCCTCCTCCTCCTCCTCCTCCTCCTCCTCCTCCTCCTCCTCCTTCTCCTCTTTCTCTTCCTCCTTCTCCTTCTCCTCTTCCTCCTTCTCGTGCTTGGCTATTAGCAGTCCATCTTGCAGTCGATACAAGTTATCAATGCTATTAAGTAAGTCCCAGAGTCATTACGGAGCTTCCTTGTATAGACCGTACGAGTCATTGATTAACTGATAGATGGATGGATAAGCTGATTGACTGAAGGCGCCACTGTAACGAGGTCATAGAACGCTGAGTAAGGAAGGAAGAAAGAAGGATGATAAAAAGAATAATGGTGAATATCTCGTGTGTTGCTCATATTCAGATTTATAAACGATTAAATTCAAGACAGCATCGAGCATAACAAGACCAGAGGTGATGTAAAGGAAATGATTCGTTAGCGGATACCAAGGCCCTAAGATTTCCAGGCCTCTGTGTGGGAGCTCAGGGCTTTAGGGACGTGAAGGAGCCTCACTTTAAGGCATCAAGAGTACCGGAGAGTGACGCTTTTGGGAAGTTAAGAGTGAGGAGGCTGACGGCGAGGCTGACGAGGGAGGAGAGTGAGGGGAAAGTTATTTAAGAGGCCTTTTACCTAACGTTACTGTCTTCACTGTCCAAACTTTAGGGGCAGCATCTGTTTGGAGCAAGGAAGGTGAGAAGGGCGTGGCGAGGCGGGGTGAGGCGGGGGGAAGGCAGGGTGAGGCAGGGACGAGGCAGGGGAGAAGCAGGGCGCGTCTGTTCTTGAGGTGGAGTCTGCCTCGTATAAACTTGAGCCTGAATCCAATTATCTGAGGAAGGGCGGAATCTCGCGTCTCTGGCGGGGATATAAATGGGTAATGACACGGCGGCGGGTGGCGGAGAGGCGGGTCCTGGCGGCGGGAAGAGAAGCGCAGGTGAGAGAAGACACGGAGGGAAGATTGATAACGAGCTGGGAGGGAAACAAGAACGAGTAGGAAATATTTTTGAAGGGAGACTAAAAGATACGAGAGTTGTTTGAAGTAAAGCTGAAGAATATTGCAAGAAAGTGGGAAATATTTAAGACGAGGAAGGAAGATGAATGAGTAGGAAAGATAGAAAAAAAAAAAGTAGCTGGGAAATGAAGGATAAATTTGGATTGTTTGAACGAAATCTGATGAAATATAAACACAGCTATGGAAAGAGGGAGGAGGGGAGCGTGGGAGGGGAAAAGATTAACCCTCTAAAAAGGAAGGAAGAAGAAAGGGAACAAGTAGTAAAAAGAATAATTAATGTAGGATAAATCTAATTATTTCAACTAAACCTGGTGGACCTGAACAAAAAATACAACAACCAGTAAAACGGAAAAAAAAAGAAGAGGAAAATTTGAACGTAAATAACAACAACAGTAGCAAATAACGAATGAATAATAACAAAAATAGCAAAGAATAATAACAACACCAACAAATAAGAATAACATCAACACAAACAAATAAGGATAACAACAATAGCAACAAACAGGAAAGGAAAAAGGAAAGAAAGGAAGAGAAGAGATTAACAAGAGATAAACACTTAAGAATAAAAAAAAACAATGAGAAAGGAATTACGAGATTAAAACAAAACAAAAAAAAGTAGAAGGAAGCAAAACACAAAACTACACGCAAGGGTCAAGCAAAGCACACGAAAAAAGATCAAAGAGGTGAAGGGAAACAGGTGTGCGTCTTTACCTGAGGCTGAAGACGCCTTAAACAGGTAATTATGTTCGTGATGTGGCGCAGGTGAGGGGATGGGAAAGTGAGGGGAGAAGGGGACACGAAACTTTGGATTAAGCTGAGTTGTGTACTTGAGGAAGGGGTCTCAGTGAGGGGAGGAGGATGGAAAACGGGAGAGAGAGAGAGAGAGAGAGAGAGAGAGAGAGAGAGAGAGAGAGAGAGAGAGAGAGAGAGAGAGAGAGAGAGAGAGAGAGAGAGAGAGAAGGGAAGGATTGTGGAATAGAAGAGAAGGAGGGGGAAAATACAAAAGCTTTAGAGAAAAATGAGAAAAACGAAGACAATAGATAATTATTCAAGAAGATGGTGGAGAAATGGGAAACAAAGTAAAAGAAGAATAAGAATAAGGAAGAATGGACATAGAAAAAAAAGATTACTTGAGGAGAAAATGCCCCAAAGGAAAGACAGAAAAATGGAGGCAGAGGAAGAAGAGGAGGGAAGGAGAAACAAAAGAGAGAAATCATAAGAAAGCTGTGTGAAAGAAAGGCAATCAAACAGGGGCTGAGAAAGAAGTAGAAAAATAAAAAAAAAGGAGAAAAGACACAGAAGAAGGAGATGGGAGGAGGAGAAAAGGAGAGAAAAGAAAGAAGATGAGACGTACAAGAAAAGATTACACAAGAAAAGAAGACGAAGAAACACAAAACATAAAGAAAAAAATACGTAGAAACAAAATATTGCGGAGAAGAAGCGGACAAATGAAGACTGAGAAATAATAAAAGGAGAGAAGAAAAAAAACAAAGAATAAAAAATAAAAAAAGAAACGAAAAAGAAACAAAGAAAGAAAACACACAATAAAACAGACGAAATAGTGCAAAGGACTCACAGATAAACGGAGGCTGAGAAGGAAAAGATAATCAGCATGAATTAGGTGTAACGAGGGAGGGAGGAAGGGACCGCTGGGGGACCTTGAGTTAGAAGTTAGTTCGTAATGGGACACAGAGGAACAGGTGAGTGAAGGCAGGATTAGGACAGGTATTAACGAGTGGGGTTCAGGTGTGTTGATGGAAATCGAACATGAGATTAACCTTGTAATGACGTTGATCTTGTTAATTACATACCTGTGTTCTAATTTCAACCCTTCCTTTTCTCCCCTTCCTTCGTCCTCTTCACCCTCTTTTTTTTATTTTTATTTTTTATTTCTTTTTCCATTCCTTCTCGTCGTCCACCTGTTGTTGTTGTTGTTCCTGTTTTTGTTGTTTTTATTATTGTTGTTGTTGTTGTTGTTGTTGTTGTTGTTGTTGTTGTTGTTGTTGTTGTTGTTGTTCTTCTTCTTCTTCTTCTTCTTCTTCTTCTTCTTCTTCTTCTTCTTCTTCTTCTTCTTCTTCTTCTTCTTCTTCTTCTTCTTCTTCCATACCCTCATTCTTATCTTTGTCCTTGTTCTTAAACTCTTGTCCTTGTTTTCTTCTTTCTTCCTCCTCTCCTCTCCTCTTCTCTCCTCCTCCTCCTCTTCTTCAATTAATCTTTCTTCTCAGTAACATCTTCCTCTTTCTCTTCCTCCTTCAAACTTTATTCCCTAACTCACCCTCTTATCCCTCCTCCTCTTGCTCCTTCTAATCCTCCTCCTCCTCCTCCTTCTCCTCCTCCTGACCATTGCATCAAAGCTCCATCAATTTAATCCATCAGTGTCATCTATTCCAATCACCTCGACCACTCAGACTCTTCTCTAATCCTCCAATCTGACCTCCAGTCGCCGCCTCACGATACCTCCTTGTGTTCCTTTCATTCCTCTGATTAGGGAGAAATGAGGTCAGCGTGCCATTAGTTATATAAAGCTGATAAATACTGGGTGACTCATGGCTATAGTCCCTGCTGGTCTGTTGGTGAAGTCCGATGATTGATTGATTGATTGATTGATTTATTTATTTATTTTTATTTATCGTTCCGTTGGCTTAACTTTATTTTTTTCTCTATCTCTTTTCCTTTTTTTTTCTTTTTCGCTCTTTCTTCTTTGGTGTGCTCTTTCTTTCTCTTCTCTTCCTCTTGTAAAGTTGGTGGTATGTTCAGCCTGTTCCTCTTATTTTTTGTTCCTCTTTTTTTTTATCTCTCTCTCTTTTCTCTTTTGTTCGTTCGTTCGTTCATACTTTCTTTTCCCTTTCTTTCAAAATTTCATTTTGTTCTTTCTATTCTTCCTTTTTCTCTTTTTTTTTTCTTTCTTGCTTCCTTTCTTTCATTCCTTATTTTTCTTTCTGTCTGCATCCTCCTCCTCCTCCTCCTCCTCCACCTCCTCCTAGCTTTCCTCGTTTTCTCTCCCAACCTATCTCCGAGAACTGAAATATCTTACAAAAGAAGGAATTTATGGGCATTCTTTCACGTACTAAATAAACCTCATCGTTTTTTCACCACCAGTTTCTCTCAGACAATTTTTTTTCCATCGCATTTTATCACCAGGAGCAAAAATATCAGTGTAAACTCGAATATAAGAAAGTTTAGCGTGAGATGAATGGTCTGAGTGATAGAGGCGCCATCTGTTGGGTATTTTCCAAACTGTCGCCTTAGAAAAACACGTCTTGGGATTATATTCTGAAACGCTTCTGCACTGCACCTTCAATACTTTCAAAAGGTTCTAAATATATTTTTTTCAAGGATGTTTTTTAAGGGTCTAGTGAGAGATTAACAAGATTTATACGTTATTAACTAGATAAACACTCTTAAAAGCACGGTTATTCATCTCTGTTGGGTTTAAAAATAGTCGTGGCGAGAGAGCAAAGCGTTCCAGAATACACGTCTTTGCAGCACTGAAGACCAATCTGTTTTTCTTGTTAGTCAGCTTCGGCGAGACAATAAAGAAAATGGAAGGGAACGATATTGGATAGTAAAAGAAAACGAGCACTTTCAAGGATAACTAGTGTGTTTCTCGAGACTCCTGGCGCTGGTGGTGCTGGTGGTGGTGGTACACGCGCATATACATACAGGCATCGTTCTCTGGCCTCCCTCGCAGATGGGACGCGGCTACATGGGATGAGGTGATAAATTTTAGTGCAGCAGCTGAGACCTCACGCAACTTTAGAGACACACACACACACACACACACACACACACACACACACACACACACACACACACACACACACACACACACACACACACACACACACACACACACACACATACACACATTTAATTTACTTTTAGATCTAAGAGCATGAAATTTGTTTTGCGCCGTGTGGTCCGTGTGTGTGTGTGTGTGTGTGTGTGTGTGTGTGTGTGTGTGTGTGTGTGTGTGTGTGTGTGTGTGTGTGTGTGTGTGTGTGCTTGTGCGTGTAGTTGTTAGATTTATATAATTCTCTCTAATCCTCTTGCAATCTCTCTCTCTCTCTCTCTCTCTCTCTCTCTCTCTCTCTCTCTCTCTCTCTCTCTCTCTCTCTCTCTCTCTCTCTCTCCAGGAGGAAAATCCCGCGAGGGTTGCCCCATCCTCACGTTCCCGGATAGAGGAAACTTCGCTCAGCTTGGAGACGAGGAATATCGAAAATTGATCATCTACCTCACCTCTGTCCCCTCGTGAGTACACCTGGGAGGGACACACCTGGGAGAACCTTACCATGGGGGACTTACCTGAGAAAACCTTATTACTGCATGGGATAACCTAGCCTGGAGGGAGGGGACTTACCTGAGAGAAGCTTATTAGAGCATGGGAGAGCCTTACCTGGGAGATTAACTGTGCATGGGGAGCCTTACCTGTGGGGAGTTTACCTGGGAGAAGCTTATTAGTACATGGGAGAAACATATCTTACCTGTATTTGGCGAGACTTACCTGGGAGAATTTTATTTGTACATGGAATAAACTTACCTATATTTACCTGTAGGGAGGGGGAAGGAGGGAGGGATGTGCTGCTGTGTGGGTGTCAGTGGAGGAATGGGGGGTAAGGATGGGGGGGGAGCTTTGCTTTCATGTGGGGGTTGGGGGATTAGATGGGGAGGGGAGGGGTGTTATGGGAAGAGGGGCATTACGTGGTTATGTGTGGAAATGGAGGTTATAATGTGTGTGTGTTTGTGGAGAGAGAGAGAGAGAGAGAGAGAGAGAGAGAGAGAGAGAGAGAGAGACTATTTTAGGACACTGGAAGATTATTAAATGAGCGACAGTGACGAGAGGAGGAGGAGGAAGACTAAGAGGAAAAGGAGAAGGAAAGAAAGAGGGAATAGAAGAAAGAAAAGAAAGAAAAAACACAAATATTTACTTCTAGCATTCCTTGAAATAAAAAAAAATGAAAGATAAAAATAAACTCGCTCCCTGACTGGCTGTTGAGCTTCACGATGGTGGCATTCTATTGGTTAAGAGGACACCATTCTCGCCGCTGATTGGTCCTTGTGTTGCAGGCTTCAGGACGCCGACTTGGGGTTTGTGTTGGTCATAGACAGGCGCAATGACAAGTGGAACTCCGTCAAAACTGTTCTCCTCAAAATATCGGTGAGTTGTGTTGCGTATGTGGTGTGTTCCGTGTGTTGCGTGTCTTGTTCATTTGTGTTGCGGTGTTAGGAAGGATCTTTCAATGTGTGTCTGTGTGTGTTGTGTGTGATGAGAAATGTGTTTGTTGTATGATTATTTTTTTGTGTTGCATTGAAGTGTGTTGCAGTGTTCGGAAAGATTTTATATGTGTGTGTGTATGTGTGTTGCGTGTGGTGAGAAATGTTTATATCTGTTGTATGATTATTTTTGTGTTGCACTGAAGCGTGTTGCTTTGTGTTGCCTATCTTGTTCTTTTGTGTTGCAGTATTAGGAAGGAATTATGCGTGTGTATGGCTGTTGCGTGTGATGAGAAATGCGTCTGTTATATAATTTGTGTTGCATTAAAGTGTGTTGAGTGTGTTGCGTGCATTGCCTTGCATTAATATATGGCTTTGAAGAACGTGTGTGTGTGTGTGTGTGTGTGTGTGTGTGTGTGTGTTAGAAAATAACGTAACATGTACTGGAGTGTTAGCCAGCTTGTGTTGCAGCCAGCGTTTACCTGACGGAGGGAATGATATTGCGTGTTGCAGGGTTTCTTCCCCGGACTGATCACCGTGGCGTACGTGCTCAGGCCTGTCGGGTTCCTACAGAAAGCCATCTCGGAAGTGTCCAATAAGATCTTCCGCGACGAGTTTAAATTTCGGGTGAGTGAACGGGTGAGTGGGTGGGTGAGTGGAGTGGGTGTGTGGGTGGACGGGTAGGTGATTAGAGTGGGGTGGGTGAGTGGGTGGATAAGTGGATGGGTTGGTAATTGAGTGGGTGGGTGGGTGGAGTGGTGGGTTGGGGTGATTAAGTGAATGGATGAGTGGGTGGGGGATTGAGTGGGTGGTTGAGTATGTGAGTGAGTGGACGGGTAAGTGAGTGAGTGGATATGAGTGAGTGGACGGGTGAGTGAGTGGATGTGTGGGTGGAGTGGTGGATGAGTGTGTTGATAGATGAGAGAGTGAATGAGTGGGTGGATTAATGACTGAGTGGACGTGTGGGCGAGTGAGTGAGTTAGTGAGTGAGTGAGTGAGTAGGCGATTGAGTGTATGAAAAAAGTGGTAGTAACAGACTTCAGGGGACTTAAGTAAAGGTGCGTTACAGACACACACTTTAAGACCTACACTTAATAGTACGTGGGTAACTAATCCTCTTATTAGAACACACAAATAGACACCGAAGTGAAAACGAATGAAGTTAAGAACATTAGAAAACGAGGGAAACACCATGAAATCATCAGACCTACACGTGGCAGTCCCTTTACAAAACACACCTACCTATTTCCAGACTCTATTTATTTATTTACTTATTGTATACAAGACGGGCTGTGACTAAGGGCACTAGAATCCCTAAAAAAAAATACTAGTTCCCATTTTCATTCATAATTTTGTTTAATATTATCAAACTCCCTACTTGATTACCTCACTACTTCACCTGCTGCTCACCTGTTTACTCGTGTGCACCTTGGTCGCCTGCAGGTGGTGGTGTGTAACTGCGTCGCGGACCTTCACGATTACATAGACAAAAACCAACTGACGGAGGACCTGGACGGCTGCATCCCTTACAATCACGATGAGTGGATAGAGCAGAGAGTGGTGAGTACCTCCTTGTGTGTGTGTGTGTGCGTGTGTGTGTATAGGGATGAGTGTACTCGTTTCCTCAGCGAGTGGTGTTGCGCAGGTGAGGATAATTAGAAAGGTATTTGCTTCTTGATTACTACCTCGTGTTATCCCCTTTATCTTTACCTGGGGGGTTAATCTCACTCTCTTCACGTGGTAGATTGGCTTTTTCTCTCTCCTCCTCCTGCAGATAGCGATGGTGATTGATTGTGTTGGTGATGGTGACTGATTGTAATGGTGATTGTAATGGTGATGGTGACTGATTATAATGGTGATGGTGATTGATTATGGTCGTGATTCTCGTATCATTCTCGGGTCGTAGTTCTGAAGACAGTATTCTGAAACACTGCGCAGCACCTCCACTACTTTCAATAGGCTCTAGTTGAAGTGGCACTGGTTTTTCACGGTGTTTTTACGGTTCTAGTCACAGAATAACAAGATTTCTACATTATAAACAGGAGAAACACTCTTGAAAACCCGGCTAAGCATCTCCGTGGCCTTTAAAAATAGTCGTGGTGAATGTTGCCCTAAATTAAACTAGTGGCATCAGGCTGGGCAGGAACAGACCACCACCCAGTCACTCCTACACAAGAAACACCAACTCCAAGGTCGTATCCTCAAAGAAACGTCCTGAAGCACTGAGTTATCCTGCACCTTTATCCCTTCGTCGACGTTGGGGAGCGAGAGAAGCGCTGAGGTATACTGACGGAGGCACAAGAGAGAAGTTCACGGCCAGTCGATCGCTGCGTTGGAAAGACTGATGAGTGAGTCTGGTGCAGGAAAGGAAGAAAGGAAATGGAGATGTCATTGAGTGATACATATGACGACAAGCAGAGCAGAGAGAGAGAGAGAGAGAGAGAGAATCTTTTATTAAGGCAAGAATCATATAAGGGAAATGAAAGGTAGAGAGAGAATGAATGGGAGGAAGAGGAAACACCAGAGAGAGAGAGAGAGAGAGAGAGAGAGAGAGAGAGAGAGAGAGAGAGAGAGAGAGAGAGAGAGAGAGAGAGAGAGAGAGAGAGCGGGGGGGGGGGATCTATTTACAATTCCTGAGGGAGGGATTCTGGAAGGTGAAGGAAGAGAGGATGAATGGGAGGAAGAGGGAAGACTCGAGTGGGAGGGGAAGGAAGGGAGGGAAACACGCATATGTGACACAGATGAGGCACAGATGAGGAGTCGTATAGGAAAGCTGCGGCACCAGTATCCTCAAAATGGTGAAAATAGAGATGACTGGAAACGCTTGGTTGGATGTGCGGTGAAACCCGTGCTCTTGTGTGTGTGTGTGTGTGTGTGTGTGTGTGTGTGTGTGTGCGGGGATGTCACAGCGCTAGAGAGAACTGAGCGTTACGATGAAGAGTTAGAAAGTGTGGATGTTTTCATTATCAAGAGACTCTGGTGAAGGATGCGTGGGTGGAGAGTTTACGTAGGTGGATGGATGCTCGAGGCGTGGATGACTGGCTGGGGTGACGGGAAGGCGGGGGCGTGTGCTGCGTTGCCGCCGAGAGAGTGTACCAAGTGTAGCGTGTGCTGTCACAGTCGGGAAAGCTCCTCGCCAGCTCACTCTCGCCTGGATGTGGTGGTGATGTGGTGGTGTGCGGCGTCCCGGAGGCTGTGCTGTGTACCTGTGTTGTATTGTTGCTTCTGTGCTGTGTGTTGTCTTGTGTAGCGGTGCCTTTGTCTCCCACTCACGTGTCTTCCGGGAATGGTGAATGAGAAGGCACATACCGAAGGGGAATAAAGGGAAAGGAAAGGAAACAACAGAATCGTATCGCCCATTCTCTCCGTCACAAGGGAGGGATGAGGATAGACGTGATTGTTGTCTCCGGTTGGAAGAGGAATTGAATAATCTTCCCCACCTGTCGAGATGATCAATCCACTTTACCAGTACCACGGTTGCCCTCCTCCACCCACTCACGGAAGGCTGTCCCGCCACCACTCCATCCTGCACCCATCATGTGAGGACTCTTCACTCTCCTCCGCCGAGAAAACGCATCATTCACTCAGCGCCTCCACCCTACCTGTCGCCACCTCGCTGACGACGCCATGCAATCATGATTCGCGTCTCAAATACCTCGTGTTTGAAGGGGATAAAGTTAGAGGCACTTCAAGGCCAGTCCCCATTACATCAATTGGCTACCAGGATCACTTCTCTTTCGCCGCCCATCCTCTCACGCCCCCAGACGCGCCTCGACTCCCATCCGTGCAAGGGTGTGACACAGGGGAGCTGCAGCAAGTTCCCTGCGTTCCACATTGCCGAGGACACACCCCACGTGGCTTCTTCGTCAAAGGCGCTGAGACACGGAACCTGAAAGCGCTGAAGGAGTCGTGGTGCGAATCAGTGTCTTCATCAGTATCTTCTTCAGTGTTTTCGCCAGCTACATCCTCGCGTCCCCGTCGAAGGAATCTCAATAGGACGTCCTCGGTGCAAACCCAGCTGGTGTCCTTACCGGCAAGCCACACGCACTCCTCCCGGTCCTCTTTCAGGCGTCCCATTGCTCTGCCTTCCACTAACTACTGCCACAACGATAACCATGAACTTTCTCCACCAACCGCGCGGAGTCTAGTGGCTTGCGAGGCTGCCGATTGGTGGTGCTGGAAGGGGGACGCACCTGCCGCCCCTCACAGCTTGTTTCCTCTGAAGGGCATGACGGGAAGAGGCAGAGGCGACCAGCGTGATACCTGCGTGAGTGACTTCGGTCTGAACACCAGCTGGAGTGATGACGGGGAGGACGCTTACTGGACGCCGAGTGAGGGGAGTGAGGGCTCATTCTACGACTTGAGTTGGAGTGACGGGAGTGAAACGTCGTCCCTGGAACACAGCTGGAATGACAGGAGTGAGGGGAGTGAAATTTTTTACCACAGATATGCAAGAAACGAGAGGCTCTTTTTGGAGTCGCAGTGGAGTGAGGAGTCCATACATGAGGCTAAATGGAGTGATGGGAGTGAGGGGTCCATGGAGTATGAGGGAGTGAGCCAGACTGCCTCTCTAAGTGACTCAGGGATTGATGGTGACACAGACCATGCAGAGGAGACCGAGCGGCAGAGAGGAAGGGACGAAGATGAAGACAGACTCGGGGAAGATTCAGGCGGGGAAAACAGAAGACAGTCGGGACAGTGGCGTTGCGTACCGATGGCTTAACTCATTCTGGAGCCTCGAGATCGGTTCCTCAAGAGCTTCTACAGGAGAGAACCTTGTAATGACCGCCAGCCGCTGTCTTGGACGATACTTAAGAAGACAGCGCCCCGCCTCTCCAGTCAGACCCCACGAAGCCCCGCTGCTCCCCCAGGTGAGACACCCGCCTTGTACCTGAAGGTGTTAAGGAGGAACTAAGGAAAATATTGAATGTCTGCAACGAAAATACAAGGCGCCGGTTAAGCAAATTGAAGGTGCTGTGTTAGGAGGTTGTTGTTTTTGTTGTTGTTGTTGTTGTTGTTGTTGTTGTTGTTGTTGTTGTTGTTGTTGTTGTTAGTGGAGGTGTAGGAATGGACGTGGTTAGTGCAGGGAATGTTAGTTGTGGTAATGGTGTTGTGGTGGTTGTCCTAATCATGGTCGTATTAGTGAAGGTAGTTAATGTGGTTGAAATGGGCGTTGTGGTAGGAGCAGTGTTGGTTGCGGTGAAGGTGGTGGTTGTGGTTACTCTTACATGAGTGAGGTGGTGTCTTCACTGTGGTGGTGCTGGTGCAGGTGATAAATTGCGCTAAAACAGACGTGGAAGGTAGTACAAGTTAGTGGTAGTGGTGGTGAATGTGCTGAGTGTTTGTGATGATGTGGTGGCAGTGATGTGATGATGTGATGACAGTAGCTGCGATGATGTGACAGTGATGTGATGCTATGGTGACAGTGGTTGTGATGATGTGATGCTATGGTGACAGTGGTTGTGATGTGGTGGTGATGAGTTACGACCACGTGTGAAAAAAAAAGGACAATAACACAAAGCATGCCAAATAAAAAAAAAAAAAAAGAACCAATAAATCAGTCAAAAGAAAAAATAAACATTAACATTTTAAACTAACTTCCTTACCTTCCCTTTTTTTACCCTGTCCAGGCTGTCCCTTGTTTATCCATTGACTTAATTACCCTTTTATTTACACCATTAACCCTTTTCCCTTAACCCTTTAAGGTCTCAGGCAGCCACGTGGACACAAGAGCACCACCTGAGGACCTGACCTGTAATTAACCTCACCTTAATTAACTCACTAATCAACCAGTTACCTTTGCAGCTCTGGAATGTGGCAGATCTTACCTGTTGATCTTATTGTTTCCCCCAAAGACCTTTAATTTCTCTTCCAGCTTCACGGAACTAAATAACAAAGCCCAGGTCAGGACGAGGGGCTGTGACCTTGACCTCCTGTGACCTTTTGACTTGGCTTAGTTTGGCGTTTGACCTTCTTAGTAGTGTTGACCGCGGGTATTGTGAGGAATAATAGTAATAGTAATAGTAATAATAATAATGATAATAATAATAATAATAATAATAATAATAATAATAATAATAATAATAATTCCTGCAAATGTAATATTTTTTCCGTGTTATTATTATTATTATTATTATTATTATTATTATAATTATTATTATTATTATTATTATTATTATTATTATTATTATTAGTATCATTATTATTATTATTATTATTATCATCATCATCATCGTCACCATCGTTGTCGTTGTTTGTGGTCTTCGTTCAATATTTTCTTATCGTTTGGTTTCCGTGGAGTCTTGTGTTTTATTATTTATTTATTTATTTAGTTATTTATTTATTATTATTTTTTTGACGTCCGCCATTCGCCGAGACGTTGGTTCATTTACGAAAGCAAAAGGCACTGTGTAAAAACAACAAAAAAAGAGTTCATTTATTCTTACCATTCATTCATTTGTTGGTTCTCGCGTCATACAATGTTATAGATTTTCGTTATTTTCTCCCTTTTTTATTTCCCCTTCGTTCTTTTTCTCATTCTAGTTTCCTCCTTGTCACACACACACACACACACACACACACACACACACACACACACACACACACACACACACACACACACGAGCGACCGTAACTCCCCGTTCCCCCCTCTATGCCTCCCTGCCGGCCTGCCTGCCTTTGCCTGCTCCCTCGGCCTCTGCCTCACGCCGCCAGAGGGACAGAGACCGAGGGCTGCGGGTCGGGGCACGGAACCCTCGGCGCTTATTCTCTGGCACGGAGGAGGCGGCGGTGCTTCACGCTCGCACTGTCATGGATCTCGTGCACGACATCGCCTCCTCCCACAACTACGAGGCGGTGGTGGCGAGCGACTATATCCTGCAGATTCAGGTGAGTGGCTGCAGGTCAAACACAACGTGGCTCTCATTCCCCTCACTCACTCCCTCCGCGCTCGACTCGCTGGCTCGCTAAGAGGTGACTCGTTCGCTCGGTTCGGTCCTCCTATTCCTCCTCAACCTCCTCCGCCTCCGTCTCCGCCTCCGCCTCCTCCTCCTCCAGTCGGGTTCTCCTTCCCTCCCTCACTGACTCCCTCCCTTCGTCCTCGGTGATGAAGGTTAGGCAATTCGGGATTTTGGTTTGGTTTAGTTTAGGTGTTAGTAAGGTTATGGTCAGTTAAGGAAGTCCCCCTCCTCTCCTCCTCCTCCTCCTCCTCCTTCTCTTCCTTGTCCAGTAGTCACCAAACAGCCTAGATGTCTGTTGCTGTTTGGCTGTCCTTTGTGATCTTTTGTCTTCATTTTCTTCCCTTCTTCCTCCTCTTTCTGTTGTCTTCTATGCAGTTCTTCATTCTTCCTTCCCCTCTAGCTCTTACTGTTGCTTTCCTCCTCTTCTTCTTCTTCCTCCTCCTCCTCCTCCTCCTCCTCCTAGTTCTTTTTAACTTTTCTTCTTCATTCTTTTCTCCTTCGTTCAGCTTTGCATTCTCTCCCTTGTCCCTTTTCTTTCTCTTTTTTTTTTTTACCTCTTCCTGCTCCTCCTCCTCCTCCTCCTCCTCCTCCTCCTCCTCCTCCCGCTCCTCCTCTTCGTCCTCTTCCTCCTCCTCTAAACCCATTACGTGTCAGATTAGTGTGACGCAAAAACACCTCACTATACTATTTTCTCTCTGTGTTCTTTGCTCTTTTCCTCTCTGGCAGTCAGTGAGTTAGGTCAGTGGAGCCTTTGCCTTGGTTCAGTCCAAATTGAGAGTCCAAAGTATTTTCCGCATTTTTTTGTGGTTCAGTTAGTGTGGTTATAAATAAGATGAAGAAAAGTGGGTAACTTCTAAGAAAATTATTGTTTCCTCTCTCTCTCTCTCTCTCTCTCTCTCTCTCTCTCTCTCTCTCTCTCTCTCTCTCTCTCTCTCTCTCTCTCTCTCTCTGTAGCTCATAATTTTTAGTGTAATAACCTTTACTTTCCCACCAGTCAGTCAGGCAGTCAGTCGCTCAGTAAGTCGTGTTTTTTTTTTTTTTTAAGCTAATTAGTACCTAGTAATCGGTGTTATCCTGAAGTATTAGTGCTGTCATTACACCCACGAGGCGTCAGTGTTGGTGTCAGTGTGTAGTCGTGTCTGTCCTATGGAGATGAGTCAAGGGAACCAGAGAAAACGAGGAACTGGACGCCTAAAGGTTATGATGCAATGTCCCGAGAGAAGCTGAGGTGGTGCGCTGTGTTCCGTTTTCTGTTGGTGTTCTGGTGTTTTTATATATATATATATTTTTTTTATATATATATATATTTTTATTTTATTCACAGTGATTACTCCTTCATTTATTTGTTATACACGTGAATGCTTCATTAATGTGGTGCTAATCATGATGTTTAAACAAAGTCATGACCGATGCGAGGGCGGCAGCTGCTCAAACAGGGAGCGATAAGGCGCGCCGCCCCCTCCCCTCCCTCCCCTCCTCCCCCTCCCTCCCTCCCTCCATTACCCCCTTTTCCCCCCCCACCCTCCATGCGCCGGACTTTTCCCTTCCCCCTCCCTCCCCTCCCATAATTCCTCCCTCCATTGCTGCCGCTGTTTTTGACCTGCACGTCACCACCTGTCTCTCTCTCTCTCTCTCTCTCTCTCTCTCTCTCTCTCTCTCTCTCTCTCTCTCTCTCTCTCTCTCTCTCTCTCTCTCTCTTTAAATCACAGGCGCACCTCTACACACACACACACACACACACACACACACACACACACACACACACACACACACACACACACACACACACCTGTCTACAGTTTGTTTTACCTTCTACGTTTTTCTATCTATGAAAACAAAGACATTTAAATAGGCGATCTGAGTTTGTTATTATTATTTTTATTATCATTATTATTATTATTATTATTATTATTATTATTATTATTATTATTATACTGCTACTACTGCTGCTACTACCACTACTACTACCACTACCACTACTACTACTACTACTACTACTACTACTACTACTACTACTACTACCATCATCACTACTATTACTACTTTTATTATTGCCATTGAAATATTACACGCTGTTTACAACTTTTCAGCATCTTTCAATCTCTTGTAGAATATTTTTATTTACATTTGTTTTTCTCAGTTTTCTTTTTCAGGCTCCTGTGTTTTGTGACTTTTTGTGTGTGGTAATGGAAGAAAACACTGACATTTTCTTCCTTACTGTTCACTTCTTTAATAAAATCGGGAAGCTTTTTTTTTTTTTCTGTGTCTTTTTTTTCGGTATGTTTCGTTGTCGTAAATTTTGACTTTTTTTTTTATTTATTGATTTATTTATATTTTGTTGATAATTTGTACAAGAACTCCATTCACTTATCATTTTTTTTAATAGTCACTTATTTAAGATAAAAGCTTGGTAATTAATATATGTGCCTCTTTCTATGAACGTTATTATTATTATTATTATTATTATTATTATTATTACTATTATTATTATTATTATTATATTATTATTATTATTATTATTATTATTATTATTATTATTATTATTATTATTATTATTATTATTATTATTATTATAGTTTAGTTGGTGACAAGTTGATTTCCTTATGATAAAAAAAAATATTTCATTACGACAAGATTTCAGTTCTGCCATGACAATATTTGAATTTCGTTATGACTGAATTTTAGTTTCGTTATGATCATATTTTTATTTCGTTATGACGAAAATCTTCGTTTCGTTACGACAGAGTTTTATTTTCGCTATGACAACACCTCGTTGTGACAACATTTTCATTTCGTTATGGCAAGACTTTCATTTCGTTATGACTGTTTTGATTTCCTTTATTTATGGAAGCGAGAAAATTTGTAGACGATGGAATGGAAAGACGGGATGGCGGTGCTTTTCCCATCCCTCCCTACCCTTACGTGGGGCTGTCGCGGCCTCCCCCCCTTCACTTAGGCAGCTCTCAGTATAGCGAGCAGACCTGGTGAGTCCCTGTCCTGCCCTGCCCATGCCTCTCCCTGTCCTCACCCTTTACGTGGCACCCCATCTCCACCCTTCATCACCTCTATCTCTTTTTTCTTGTTCATTTCATCTTTATATACTTTCAACTTTTTTCTTCTTCATTTTTTAGTATTTTTAACTTTTTTTCTCTCTTGATTTCTCTTCTTTTCTTCTTTGTGTCCTTATCATGCTATCCTTCCATTTGCTTCCTATCATTTTCTTATTTTTATTCTTATTATTGCTGTTTTATCTCTTGTTTTCCTACTTATCATGCCCCTATCCAGCTTCTATGTTTTCTTTTTTTTCTCTCTTTTTTTTCATTTTACTGTGTTCTTAACCTTCTTTATTTCATTTCATTTCATCATTTTGTCTCTTATTACTTCCTTTACCTCTTCATATTTCGTGTAATACTTTTTTCTTTCCTTAATTTTCTTTGACTTTTTTTTTTTTTTTTTGCTGTGTTTCTTCTACATCTTACCATTCATCTGACCCTCTCATTGCTTCTTTTCTCCACCATAAGGCACAGATGTCTTGTATTCTCACCTGTAGATCACTGAAAGCTCGACGGCACTTCTCCCTCACACCTTGTCCTTCCCTCTCACAGCTCACTCCCCTCGTCTTAACCTCATAACCGTGACTTTAAACTCTCTTGACCTTCCTTGACCTCTCTTGATCTTCCTTAACCTGTTGACCCACTTCCGTTCCTGTCATATATCCCACTCCCCCTTCCCCACCTCTCCCCCATGTATGTGTGTCTGTCCGCCTGCCTGCCTTGCCCCGTCACACTTTGCATTGATGATCAGCTCCGCGTCACACTTAGTTACTCTCTCCTCCTCCCGTCACACTTCCACGACCTCATAAATTTTAACTCCTCTCTCATTACTCCCAGCCATGACGGATTTCCTCTCACTCCCTCACTCCATCACTACCTCGCTCTCTCTTCCGGCCCCTCCCTCGCCTGACGCACCTGCAGAACGTCACCTTTCCCCCTCTCACCACCTGACGAAGGAGGACCTCGAGGTGGTGTGCGCAGGAGGGGTCCCTTCAGTGCCTCCTCTTGATGCACTCTTAAGCCCTTGCCTCGAGGGACTTCCTGGGATCCTTATGGAGTTCTGCTTAAGGCCACGCTCTTCCTGCTTACTCCTACCAATCCCCTCCCTCCTCCTCCTCCTCCTTCTATTCCTCCTGCTCCTGCTCGTCCTTCCGCCTCCTTCAACTTCTAAATCACCTCCTATTCGACTTCCGCGTTCTATACCTTAGCGTCCTCCTCCTCCTCCTGCTCCCTCGCCCAGTTCCTAAATCGCCTCCTAGCCTACCTCCTCGCTTCTTTGTCGCCCTCTGCCTTAGCCTCCTCCTCCTCCTCCTCCTCCTCCTCCGAGTCTAACGGCGCCCCTTCTCTTGCTCCCCTGACACAGCGCCGCCCAGGCCTCCACCGCTTCTACAATGAGCAACTCTTTTCCCGACAGATCCAACACGCCGTGGCCACTCTCAAGCAGGTACTGTGCTGGCCCCGGGTCGGCGGCTGGTGCTGGGGCCGGGGGGGAGGGAGGAGGGCAGGCCAGGCACCCACCAAAGGACTTTTTTTTCTCCTTGGTTTTCTTTAGATTTTTTTTTTTTTTTTCGTACGGTTATGTTCCGTGTTTTTTTTTTTTTCTATTGATGTCCGTAATCCTGAGGCAGTTTGAAGACTAAGATGTAATTATTTATTATTTCCCCCCCCTTTTTTTTTCTATCCTCATTATTAATTAACTCGTTTTTTACTCATTTTCTCTGCCGCAAATATCCGACTACAGCCTTCGCTCGGGTCAGCTTGACAATGCCTTTGCTTCACTCACGGCATTAATTAGTTCTGCCTTAACGAGAGACCCTGCTGCTGCGGCGGGCAAGTTACGAACGAGGTGATTAGCGCTGATGAGACTACGAGGTCGTTATTGATGTCATTATTACACTGAAACACACCGGTCGGCTGCGGCGTGACGAGGGAGATGAAGAACCGGGACTAACGTAAACTATTTTCAGTTTACATTATAGTCGTGATCAGAAATCGTGTCAACTTTAGCATTTAATTCCTTTTTTCTTTCCTTGTTTTCCTTCAAAAATTCCTTGGATCAAGTCTTGCTTGGAGACTTGTCAGCTGATCAAAGAACTTATTTATTTATTTATTTATTTTTTTTTTTTTTTATGTGAGAGACTGGCCAAGGATAATAAAAGTAAAAAAAAATAAATAAATAAAAAACCCTCTGAACCTGCCAGCCTCTAAAGGAAAAAGTGTCTTGAATTGAGCGGAAATGCAAAAGTATAAGGAAAAGTGTACTGAATTGAGGGGAAATGCAAAAGTATAAAGAAAACTGTCTTGAATTGAGGGAAAATGCGAAAAATAAAAAAAAGTATCGAATTGAGCGGAAATGGAAAAGTATAAGGAAAAGCGTTTTGAATTTAGGGGAAATGCAAAAACTATAAGGAAGAGTGTCTTAAATTGAAGGAAAATGCAAAAGACAATATGAGTGGAGCTAAATATTCACTCCACTTCTATTTGTGACTGTGCGTGGGTGTGTCCGTGGGAAGGTACACCTGTAATACCCGTACCTGTATTCCCTGTAACTGTAAGTACTCGTGCTGGCTTTAACCTGTATATACTGGTGAGATTAGAGAGAAAGAGAGAGAGGGAGAGGGAGAAAGACGAGAGATGTTGATTGGGTGCGGTTAGAAAGTCGCGTTCCGGAGAGAGAGAGAGAGAGAGAGAGAGAGAGAGAGAGAGAGAGAGAGAGAGGCTTCATTTACCTCTCCCCTTATCGGCCTCGCATCTCAGCATCGATCTCGACTCAACACCGTCCTGCGCCTTCAATTCCTAAGTTATTTATATATTTTCCTTGAGTTCTGAAATCGGGCGTCACTTTTGGGGAAACCTTTATTGGGGGTCCGGCCTTCCCCCTCCCCTATGTATGCTCCCCCTCCCCACACCAGCACCTGTATGGGACCCCTCCAGCCCCCTCCCCCGTTGGTGACGTCAATAGTGATATAATTTTATGCTCGTATTTTCCTCTTCCTTTTTCCTTCCCATATCCTTCCCTTTATCCTCCCTTTCCCCCCTTCCCTCTTGCCCTTTTTAGGTTTAGGGATTGGTGCCGCTTTGAACCGTCCCTTTGAACCCTTAAATCCTGCTCCCTTTTTTCCTTCTCCTTCCTTTCATCCTATTCCTCCTATTCCTCCTCCCATTCCCTTTTTTTTTTCAGGGTCATGTGTTGTGCGATGGATGGATTTGTGTATTTTTTTCTTCCATCGCACATTTCCTGACGTGTATTTGTGCATTATGATCTGATTTTTTTTTTTTTTTCCCTACTTAACCTTGACTTTGTGACCCGCGAATGTGTTGTGCCAAGTGTGTTTAGATGTTTCTTGGTAGAAGGCTTGTGTGTGTGTGTGTGTGTGTGTGTGTGTGTGTGTGTGTGTGTGTGTGTGTGTGTGTGTGTGTGTGTGTGTGTGTGTGTGTGTGCGTGCGTGCGTGCACATCCCATTTGTTTTGATTAGACGAACTCTCTCTCTCTCTCTCTCTCTCTCTCTCTCTCTCTCTCTCTCTCTCTCTCTCTCTCTCTCTCTCTCTCTCTCTCAATTTTGTCTTCATTTTAAGAAAGACGAGACGTTTATATAAAAGTGTAAACTCTTTGTGTGTGTGTGTGTGTGTGTGTGTGTGTGTGTGTGTGTGTGTGTGTGTGTGTGTGTGTGTGTGTGTGTGTGTGTGTGTGTGTGTGTGTACATATATGTAAATATAAATTATACGCATATATTTTTGACACGCCTTCTTAACCATCCCCAAACAGGTATTTGACATTATTTTTCTATGTATTTTTAAACCTCGTGCAGTGTGTGTGTGTGTGTGTGTGTGTGTGTGTGTGTTGTTCCTCCATTGCCCATGCTACTACTACTACTACTACTACTACTACTACTACTACTACTACTACTACTACTACTACTACTACTACTGCTACTACAACTACTACTACTACTACTACTACTACTACTACTACTACTACTACTACTACTACTTGTGCTGTACTAGTATTAATGTTACCGCTAACCAATGCTGCTGCTGCTGCTGCTGCTGCCACTACTACTATTACTACCAGTGGTTTCCTTTCGTCTGTGCTTCCTGCCGCCTCCTCCTGCCCTACAGTCTCGTCAGGAGTGTGTAGTCCTTCCCTCCCGCCGGCAGTGACGTGGGCAGGGACTGTGACGTTGTGTGGTGATGGTGGTGGTGGTGACAAGGACACCACCTCACCGCAGCCTGAGCATGGAGGAGAGAAGTCAGTCAATAAAGTCAGTCAGTTGAGGGAAAAAAATGAAAAGTTTCCTTCAGGTGTAAAAATCACAGGTAGGCTCGTCCACGCCCTTCCAGCGCCTTAACAGTCCTCCCTACACACCTTAAAATGGGTGGAGGAGCGTGGAGGGGCGTGACCGAGCTGGAAAGAAGGGTGGTGGTGTGGTGGCAAGGTACCGGTGGTTTGATCAAGGGTAGCAAGCCTCACCCACCTTGAGAAAAAAATGGTCCTGACGCGCTGAGGAGTCTGAGAGGGAAGCAAAAAACTAGGTTGTCTTATCAGCAGCATCGACTGTCTTCTCTTCTCCAGTGGCGGCATGTCTACCCTAACTTCCCATATCCACTCAGACCCTGCCTTTTTCTCGTAGTCTCCCCTTCTCCCTCCTGCTTACTCGTCCCTCCCTGCTCCCTAACCCTGCCACCAAGACCCTGCACCTCCCTCTGGTTGCAGGCGGTGGAGAAGTTCAGCGCCAATACTCAGGAGATCAGCGCTTCCCTCCGGGCCTTCACGCAAAAGCTTCAGGAGACAGAGTTCCCCAATGATGTCAACTCCACCGAGGAACTGCTTCGCTCCCAGGTAAGTGTGCGGGTGCTCGTGTGTGTCTCCTCTTCGCTCTGCTTAGTGAGACGTGTGGCCATAGAACCGTGATTATTTTTAGGCTCGTTTTGTCATCTATCATCCTCATTTTTCTACTCCATCTCCGCTGTGACGAGTTAATGGTGTAGTGTGTGTGTGTGTGTGTGTGTGTGTGTGTGTGTTCCCGGTGGTTTGTGGTGAAGTCCTCAGGTAACAGATATACATTGTCACGTGTTTGAATCCTGCTTGATTATTATAAGTGTGTGTATGTGTGTGTGTGCTAGGTATCACGTGGTGGGGATACGAGGACTGGATACACGTGTGAATCGTCTGCTTGTGGTTTAGCGGCGCCGACAACACGATCACTGCATGTACTCACCAAACACTGCCTCCTCACTCCTTTAGTCTTGGCGGCGGCGACAGCGAGCGTATCCTAAGTGTAATTCATGAGCACAGCCCACCCACTAGCACTAACACCACTTTGGCACAGCGGGCGGAGTACACGGTGCTCAAGGACGACCTGCTGTCCGCTTCACGCCACGGGGAGACACTGCTCAACTGCATTAAACGACCTGGAGAGCCTCGGTCCGCCCGCCTGTGTCCTGACAAGCTGATCAACGTGACGGCGGTGGAGCGGCTCCTGGTGCAGCTGGAGGAGACAGAGAGGACCTTTGATGAATTCTGGACCAGACATGAAGGGCGCCTCACGCAGTGCTTGCAACTCAGGCGCTTCGAGATCGACTTCAGGGAGCTGCAGGTGAGTTAATCGTCTCTGCAGGTGTATGGTGGCGTTCTACTGCTTTGGGTTTAAGGGTTAAGACCACAGGTGAATTGGGATACTTTCTGTTATTATTTGTCTTTTTTTTTTATTGTTAATACTGCAACTACTACTGCTGCTACTATTACTACTACAACTAATAATAATAATAATAATAATAATAATAATAATAATAATAATAATAATAATTCTACCACCACTACTATTATTATCCTTTTCTTTTGATGGTAAACCAGAATATCATATCTCCCCACCAAGAGTAATTTTAGTTTGTTTTGATATATTACAACTCTACCTTTTCCCATTATGAAGTAACAGTTGCAAATATCTGACATGTGATATCTTCTGATGCCGTCATTTATCATAATGGCCTCTATTCACAAACAAGTCTCTCACCACGACTATTTTCATAGGTCACAGATATGATTAGGTGACTTCTCAAAAGTATTTCTCCTGTTAATAATGTAGAAATCACATTAATCCATCACTAGAACCATAAAAACACCCTTAAAAACCTATATACCCCATTGAATGTGGTGGAGGTGCAGCAGAAGTGTTTTGGAATATGGCCCATTAATATAACAGTGGAAGAGGGTTAGTAAACTACGGTTATTAAAACTACATACTCCTGCCAACAGACGTCCCTGGAAGTGTCCCTGAAGCAGCTGAGTGGCATGTTGGAGGTGGGTGACTCAGTGGTGCACGTGGACCAGCTCTTGGCCGAGGCACAGGACTTCCACATGATGACTGCCGTGAGTCTCGTCCTCTCTGGGTGTCATGTGACCTTGTTCTCATAGCACCAGTCGGTCAGTAGTCAAATCTTCTCATAGCACCAGTCAGTCATTAGTTATATGTTCTCATAGCACCAGTCAGTCACTAATCATCATGTTTTAACCCTTTCATTGCTATTTGGTGCATCATTCTTTAATTATCAGACATTGTGAGCTATCATTTATTTTTCATCCACCTCCAAACACTGTATGGACTAGAAATTGCAAAATCTGTTCCTTTTTTTTATTTCTTTCTTGTAGATGTTTATAAAGATTCCATGCCTTACTTTTAGTGCTGTGAATTGTTGCATACCATAGTGAAAGGGTTAATAGCACCAATTAATCAGTAGTCATCATATGTTCTTGTAGCACCAATCAGTCATTAGTCATTGTAGGTTTTAATAGCACCAATCAGTCACTAGTCATCATATTTTCTAGTAGCACCAATCAGAAGTCATATGTTTTAATAGCACCAATCAATCAATCTTCTCACCCTGTCCCTTGTAATCCTAAATTCCTCAGTTGACAATGTCTCCTCATTTTTCCCTCTCACAGGACCAGTTGGAGAAGGCGGAGGAGCTGAGAATCATTGGCACACAGCTCATCGAGAGTCAACACTATGCAGTCGACTCCATCCAGCCCAAATGTGTGGAGTTGGTGCGCATGAAGGACGCCTTCCAGGAACGCATCACCCGCCGCCTGGAGACCTTACACAAGTGCCGGGACCTTCAGGAGCGTATTGAGAGAGTGAGTGAGGCAGGATCTTGGGTTTAAAATGTATGGAATAGGTGGTATTTTTTTTTTCTTTTTCTCTCCATTACACTTTACTGCCTGAATGTGGATCTGTAATGACTTGCCCTTTTTATTGCTTCATCCATTACTCCGTCACGTATTGCATTCTCATCTGCCTTCAGTTCTCTCACGAAAGTCAAGATGAAGCTGCCTCAGTATCACAGAAGTGCACTCTATTACTCTCTTCATCTTCATGCAGCATCTCATATCTTTTTAATGCTGGTGCCTTGGTATTTCAGGCCAACAAGTGGTGCACGGAGGGTGTGGAGCTGCTCGCCTGTCAGCAGATAGAGAGATGTCAGGCTCCGGAGTTTGCCGAGGAGGCTTTGAGGGAGCTGGAGGAATTCATGGCCTCCTCAGACCACAGCCACCTGGGCAGCTCACGGGAACTGAAGACCATGTTTGAGGACGTCATCACTCCAGAAACCAAGGGACTCGTGCAGCAGGTAATATTTCTTGTCCATCTAGATTTCTCCTCATCTTCATGGAGACTTGAACAGCAACAAGGCTGGGAGATTGAACCATACCCTCAACAATCCTGTATACATAACTTTGTTGTATGTAATTTCACACTCATTACTGTGTACTTGAAATTCACACTCTGTGTACCGACTTTTAATTAAATGAATTTGGCTGCTACAGGTGCTGAAGAGGATAGAGGATGTGCAGATGATGTGTGAGAAGAGAAAGAGTTCTCTCAAGAGGCTGGCCACACGCCTCCCCCGGCCAGTGCATGCAGTCACCCCTGAGCCAGCTGTCCCCCTGCACCATGCTCAGGGCCAGTCCAGCAGCACACCCCACTCCCATCCTGCCTCTCCCCTCCATGCAGACCTTCCCAAGTCTCCCAAGAGCATGAGGAAGGCGTCCACACTACCCAAGGTGAGTGTGGTGTGTGACTTGTTGTGATGCCAGGAGATGGTGCTGTGTGAAGTGTTTGTGTTGCAATATGATGGTGTGAGGCAATGAATTAGTTAAAGGAATAAATTCCAGGGAAGCAGTCCAGATGTGAAGAGAAAGTAAAGTATAGTGATTGACACAGTGAAAGAATGAGTGTAAAGGCTGAACCTAGAACATGTTTGTGATGGTAAAGGGTAATGTAGAATCAGCTGCATGAATGAATGACTGCTTGCTTAGAATACAGAGATCAAGATTTTTCTTTCATGTTTGTTTTTGAGGGGAGTTCTCAAAAGGAGGAAGACATCAGAGATATGAGTATATAATTAAGCGAAGCAGAAATTTAATCACACCAGAACAAATCTTTAATTGTCTCACTGCAATGACCACAGTTTTTCCTTCGGCCTAGATGTTACGGCTGCATCCAGGCAGCCAGAGTGTGAGGCGGCGGGCCCGTCCGGTAACAGTTTGCCTGGGCCAGAATGTGGTCTGGGGGGTGCCTGGCTGTGGGCCACCGGGGGGGGCAGGGCACAGGGTCCCTGTGAGGCGAGGGAGCTTATATGGTCATGAGTTACTGAGGGGACAGGAGGCCTTCCCCTCTGAACCCACCCGTCTGTATGTTGTTGGCCCGCAGGTCATTCACAACCTTCATCTGTTGCATGTAAATATGACCAAAGCGGCAGCAACAAGAACGACAGTAAGTGGATGAGCCTGTCCGCCCCACAGAGGGATGCACCGCCTAGCAGCACTTCACTCCGTTGCTCTCGGCCCTCACATCACTTGCCATAAAGAAAATATTGAAAACGATTATCTTTGTATTCTCTAGTTTTCAGTAATATTCTTACATCACCTGCTTTTCTGAGCCATACTTGCTTCTTTTCTTTTATACATACACCTATTTGTTGCCTTAACTGAAATCATGCAACTTTGTAAGAAGAAAATTAAACTCGTATATATTTCATCACACACTAAAGAATAAAGGGAGGGATGGATTGTCTTGTCAAAAGAGTAACCCATTCACTATCTATAATAGACTCAGTCAGCTGGTGTGGATGGCTGTCTTTCTTCAGGGTCAGAGCAGCATTAGAAATGTATCCTCTGAGTCAGTTGAGTCAGTAGGCAGTGGTGACTCAGCAACCTGTCTCATTCCACCCCATCCATGGCACACACAGTAAACACTACCAGATGTATATAGAGTCTTAGAGAATGAAATATATCTAGCTCTCAACTTTCTCTACACTTAAATTGCTATTTTGTAGTGTAATTCATCACACCATAGTTTTGTGAGAGATTTTTATTAGTTTTTAATGATGTAAATATTTTGAGTGTGCCGTCGGACGCTTCCCGACCTTCACCTGAACACCTTACTGGGCTGGCCAGACTTGTGGTTACACTTGTCCCACCTCTTGCTTACACATTTTTTTAACTATTCCAGCTTCCATTATCAGCATTTTTTCAGGAAGATATTCTGACGTTGTCCTGCAGCACCAAATTTCTTTTATTTTATAACCTCTTTCATATTAACAGCCTAATGATAAGAGTTGTGTAAAGTAAGACGGTAGATGAACTGTTGATGTTGAGTAACACTTGATAGACATACACCAGGCATGAATGAAATAATGTGGTTCAGGATTGTGTAGAAATAACCTAATTGTTCCCTTTTACACTGTACATTGCTTAGTGGGAATTATGATAATCCAGCACATGTTCTTCAGGGAAACAACTCAGTATTCAATGTTTAAGTTTTTCAACACCATGAAAACCTGAAGATTTGAAGTGCACATTTATATGCACAGATGTATTTCTGTATATGTCTGTAAGATTGAGTTGAAATACATGGTAGGTAGTATTGGATGTATTGTGTGCCTTCCCAGAAAGCACTTTTTTGCCTCACCGTGGAGCATAAAGGCTGAGAATGTTGTGTTCACTGCAGTGTGGCAATGACTGTCCACTCAAATCATGACACAGCATGAAAATTCAAATTTTACTGTTGATCAAATGTTTAGGACCGAGGTAAAGGATCAAAACACTAAATAGATGATGTCTTAAATTGGTTCAGTCATAGCGTAAAAGTCTATTCACAACTTTCATGGTCAGACTAAATCTTAGGAAGAGTGCTTGCCAGCATTCTTTTATCCCTTCCTGTAACCGCTATGTGTCACCACTTCAGTAAGGATGAGAACCGTAGACCCTCTTAGGCTGGAGAGTGAGCTATGGAATGCTGTATGGATGCTTTTGGTTTACATGAACAATTCCTCATTTTTGGTGTCTTCCAGCAGCTTGGAGACAGTGGGGACTCACCTGAGTGGACTGGCGACACTGAGGCGATGCGAGCCAAGCGAGGCCATGTCCTGAGGGAACTTCTGGACACTGAGCGTGTTTATGTGTCTGAGTTGTGCTCCATCCTCAAGGTGGGTGTCCTCTATTCTCCTTTCATCTATTCAAAAATTTTCCTTTCCCCCAAAACTTCATATTTTGTTCATAAACAACCTATACATTTTTGTTTGCCTGAATCCCTTTTTCTTTTTCATATCTAGTTTTCTTTTTTTTTTTGTTGTAACACTTCCCTTTGTGCTAAAATTAACATCATCACTTTCCTGCACTGTGCTCAGGGCTACAAGGATGAGATGTTGAACCCCGAGATGCAGCCACTGATCCCTGTCAACCTCTACGGCAAGAGTGATCTCCTCTTTGGCAACATGGAGGAGATCTTTCGTTTCCACAATGACGTCTTCCTGAGGGACCTTGAAAACTGCATTAACACTCCTGAACTGATCGGACTCTGCTTTGTCCAGAGGGTAATTAAGATTGACATGCTTTCTTTTCCATTGTTTATTGCTGTAGAAAGTGCAACAAGCTCTTTTGTGTTCCAAGATTCTGATATTTCATGTTGTCTCCCAAACTTATCATGAATACAAAAAGAAAAGGAAAGAAAAATAGTAAATAAAGTTCCAAATAGAGGAATTCCAAGGCCCTGTGTTCTTTTGCAGAAAGACACATTCCACCGTCTGTATTCCTTGTACTGCCAAAACAAGCCCCAGAGTGAGGAGCTGCGGCGCCAGGTGGGAGACACCAACCCGTTCTTCAAGGAGTGCCAGCGACGCCTCCACCACAAGCTGCCCCTTGGCGCCTACCTCCTCAAGCCAGTCCAGCGCATCACCAAGTACCAGCTGCTCCTCAAGGTCAGCCTCCACTATATAAGGAACTGAAAGAAGTAGCATTTCTTTACAGTTTCAAGTTAGAAATGCCAGAAAACTTTAAATTGATTGGAAAAGAGAAAAATTACCTAAGTAGCACTGAATACATATGTTTATATATGGGGTGTGCAATGTAGTGTTTGCTTCTTACAGGACCTTCTGAAGTGCGTGGAGGGAAGCCAAGGCCGCCGTGAGCTGCAGGAAGCTGTAGACACAATGCTTGCAGTACTCAAGTGCCTCAATGACTCCATGCACCAGGTGGCCATTGTGGGATTCCCGGTAAGGTGCTCTTGTGACTGACAGTTTGTTTATATGATGTCTTGTGTTTTGTTTATGTGGTGTCTGTGATTTATAACATGCTATGTTCCTGTACTACAAAGTGATGGAGCTTCAGTGGTGTCATTGGTGGTGATTCTCCCACAGGGCAACTTGGCAGACCTAGGCAAGCTTCTGATGCAGGGGCCCTTCAGTGTGTGGAATGAAGGCAAGAAGGGGCTGAGGGAGCTGCGTCTCAAGCCTGCCCAGAGACATATCTTCCTCTACGAGAAGGTGCTGCTCTTCACCAAACGGGCCGGAAAGGACACCGACCGTGCCACTTATCACTTCAAAAATGCCCTCAAGGTCTGTCCAACAACTTAACTGATTGATAGATTTACCAGTATTTCCTTCATGGATTGACAGAGAGAGAGAGAGAGAGAGAGAGAGAGAGAGAGAGAGAGAGAGAGAGAGAGAGAGAGAGAGAGAGAGAGAGAGAGAGAGAGAGAGAGAGAGAGAGAGAGAGAGAGAATGATAAAATGAATTCATTCACTTAGTTTACTTTTCTGCAGATGTCCCAGGTTGGCCTGACAGAGAGTGTGCATGGCAACAAGGGCGACATACGTAAGTTTGAGGTGTGGCTTCAGGGGCGGCAGGAGGTGCACACCATCCTGGCTCCATCTGCTGAGGTGAAGGAGACCTGGGTGAAGGAGATCAAGAGAGTGTTGCTGGACCAATTTGAGTACCTGAAGGGGGAGAACATCAAGCAGTACTCCTCCAGGATCCAGAAGGGTGCGAGTCTCAATGGCATCAGGATCCCACCGCTCTCACCCACCACACAGCACAGGTCTCTTATGGCTGTTTTCACATTGGGTTAAAATTTTCAGGATATCCATGCAAGAGGGAGGTTTCCAGACACTTAACCTCCAATTTCAGATAATCCATTGGTCTCTTTATTTAAGGCTGTAATCTCAGTGGGTTATTTATTTTTTTTCCGCTCTCCCTAGGCCAGTGATTCTCTTACATAGAAAAAAATAAATAAATAAAAATAGCATCACCTCTTGAATGTAATACTGGAGCTGTAGCACGCTTAGTAGCGAGAAATTTTGTGGGTGATAGAGGATTTCTTATTTTTTAGTTGTCAAGAATAAGTGTTTTGGTTTAGGTGATAGCAATGCTCCATGTCCATTAAGTCTTTTGTGGATGATAGGGCTGTGCTGTGGCTGCTAGTGTCCTTACAGTATAGAGGTGACACTCAATTATCAACAGGGCGCTGCGCCAAACTGCCTCGTGGGACATGGCCGGCAATGGCATGAGTGGCAGTGGGGGATCCATCAGCTCCAGCAGCTCAGAGGGCCGGCAGAGTGGCAATGGGGCGAGGGAGGGCAGCCGCCGCTCCACCCGCAGCATGAGGTCTTCTGAGGGAACACTTGGAGATGCCCCAGAGGAGGAGGAGGAGAGCTGGTCTTCTGACTACTCAGCCTCAGATGAAGAGGAAGACCAAGAGACTTTCTCAGAGAGCACAGAAGTGAGTTGGTTTCTGAAGTGCATTGAAAACAAACTCAGAATGATCTCAAAGAAAAAATGCTGAGGGTTTACTTTTTTGAGTTGGTATAGTGTTTAGGAATTGGTCAACAGGTATTTCTCTTCATTCTAGTATTGAAGTTAACTGACATCTGTTTTTTCTTGAAGCCATCTCAAGGATTTGGGTCACTGATTATCTACATGCATTTCTTTCAACCTTCCCAGTACACATCGTCGAGATTCCTGGTCCTCGCTGACTACAATGCCATGGGCAGCTCTGAGGTCAGCCTGAGGGAGGGAGACTACGTAGATCTCATCAAGGTCGGATGCGCTGGCTGGTGGTATGTGCGGGTGACCGGCACACCCTATGAGGGGTGGGCGCCAGCTGCTTACCTTGAGCGGGTCCTCAAGAAGGGTAGCCGGTCTTCCCCTTCTGTGAGCAGCCAAGAATCAACCTCTGGCCTCAAACACGCCACCTCCAGGTGAGCTGCAGGAACACACAGAGTGCTTGTCAGGTTCAGAATTTTTTGGGGAATTAAAAGTTATATACATATGTAAAAGTATGTATGCACTTAAAAACTGGTGGCTTATACAAAAGAAATTAAGATTAATAAGGTTTGAACATACATGATATGAATTTAGGAATCATTGTCATTTCACTGAACATGTTTCGCTAAAAGGAGATGAGGTATAGCGAATAATCAGAACTGACAATCTCTGTAGCCTACTAGACTGAGGAGAATTACCCTCAGATGCAGAGCAGAGGAAGTCTCTAATGTCATTCTTCCAGGAATCAAGCTCAGCACCCAAGGTGGCCACACACTAGGACAGTCTACTACACTAGTCCTGTCAAGTACACACAGCAACGTATTGGAACATACACCTACATACACATTACACACTTTGCAAAGAACACCAAGAACACCAACAATTATGATTTTCCTCTGAATTCTTAAAGTCAGTAGTGTTTTAGATACTCATATGTTTTCATTTCTTTTACTATGCTTCAGTTGATATGTTTTATGTAGAATACTGTAAAAACTAAAAAGACAACTGCTTGCCTTATCTAAAATTATCCAGATAGGATCCCACCTTTCCTGAGGTTGGCCCTGCATCCTTCACATCACCTTCCATCTCTCTTGCAGGACCTCTGTTGCCTCACTATCTGCCAAGTCTGAGGAGATCAACATCCTGTGAATGGTTCAGGTGGAGCAGCCCGCTTTGCTCTAACCTGCTGGTGGTGGACAGGTTCCCTACAGCCTACATAGCCTACATAACACATGAGAATTGTTAATGTACAGTTCATTTCTGGTTCCTGTTGTTTATGACAATATTTTATGTATATTAGTCAGCTGATCCAAGATTTCTGGGGTACAAGTGAGCTGGACTCCAATTCCTAGATAACTGTAGCTATTGCATATGGCTGGGGAGGATCTAGATACTGTACCTAGTTCTTTGTTGGTTTCTACACTGCTGATGAACAGTTGTAGAGGTGTGGCTGGACCTGTACAAAACCAACAGACCTTACCATCACCACCACCACCACTATCATCACTCCCTCAGAAAGTACCAGCTGATACGTTCCAGCCTCAGGTGTTGACTTAGTGTGGTTCATCAAAAGAGTCACCTGTAAACCTAGAGCCTCAAAACCTCAGTATTGCAGCTCACATACTTACTGTGAACCTCGCCCTATCTTATCTCAAAGTGCTGTAGGAGGTTTTGAGGAGTGGTGAGCAAGTTGACAGGTGCAGCCAGAGTCAATCAATACCGCAATGTCCTTTTAAGTTCCAAAGGCTGCAAAAAAGAAGCACAAATAGATTGAACATATATGGGTGGTTGTATGATCTAGCAAGCAGAGGTTCCAGTTCCCTTCTTGCCCGCTATGATCTAAGTGATAGCGAGGACACATACAAATTTGTGGACTTCCATTCTCATAAGTCTCTCAATTAGCCAGTTGTTAATGTCACATATAACTATAGACCTTGATCCTCTCTCTCACACTTTCATGGCCAATCTGCATCCTCCTCTCACCTCGTGCTGAGACATGGAGAGTACCCGAGGTTTTTATAACTTTTTTACTGCATTTTTGTTGTCTTGAGTACCTTATTCTTTCTCTGGTTGTGGGTGTGTCAGAGCCGAGTGCCTCCTGGGTGGTGGCTGGAGAGAGCACTCGGAGCTAAGACTAAACATTTCTGATGTGCCAGGATAAGTAACTGGCATTCTGTAGACTAAGCTGCTTATCTCCTGTGGTCAGCCTGTGAAATTCTTCTCTACTCCAGCTTCAGACTTGTGCTTCAGGCTGCTCTGTGCTGCCTCAGTGACCTGGTTTGAGAGAAGCGGTTAAGTTCTCTTATTGCAAATTCTTCCCCTTCATTGTACTCCTTCTCAACTTATCTATTTAACAAGTTTATCACTTCAGAGAATCTCTTCCTTGATCATGTTTTTATACAGTTCCATAATTTAACTAAATGTGTGTTAACTTTACCACTTGCTCACATTCCCTTTCACCCTAGCTCCCTGTTCTGCCTCATGAAGCTCCCTTCCCCATGTCACCCTGAGTTAGCATGTTTCCCTCCCCTGTGGACCCCCTTGGGGCAGCCACCCGTGATCATGTGCCTCAGTACAGGTAGATGTAGCATAGCAGTAGAGGTGTGTCCCTGTGTTGCCCCGGGGCCAGCAAGTAGCGTTTGTCATAAGGGTAAAGAGAAGATGTGTGTAAGTGTAGCTGGAAGATGCAGTCGTAGTGTGTTTTTTACAACGGGAGATTGGCCAAGGGCTAAGAGAAAAGCAAAGCTAACACCCGCAAGTGCCATTCCCAACAGAAAGTATGAAAGAAACTGAGTGTTGCAATGATGGCTCTTCTCACTCACTCAGCACACCCCAGGACCTCAACACCTGTTTACTCTGTCTTGTGGGAGCCGTGGCTGAGGTCATGATGTTTGGTAGTCGTAACTTGTCATTATTCCTGAAGCTCATGATGGAAAAACCTTGACCTGTTCAGAGGAGGCAGCAGGCACATTGCTGAGGGCACCGGTGCCAGGAGCTGAGGTGGGAGGTGCCGCCTGCAGGAGTCACAGTGTAGTGACACCAGAAATCCTGTCCCGACTCATTGCAAATTGTTGAGTTTTTTTGTGATCAGCCAAGTAATTGCTGCTGTTCTTGTTTAGGTGCAGTGCTTATACTGAAATTAAGGCAGAATATTTTTATATATGAACAATAAGTGCATCATTGAAAAGCACATGAAGGTTACATGTTGCATAGTTGCAATAACCTTCAGAATTTTGTATTAGTTACTTTTAAAAACACATTGAACTTGATTCACCTACAAATTACATTTGCATTGTAGCATTCCAGTTCAGAGAGTGTATGGTTTTTGGAGCCAAACATTTCATCAGTAACTCTTGTTTACTGCCATGACAAAAGTAATTACATGGTTGCTTACACTCACTCAACACTCACAAAGACCAAATACATAGTAGGTAGATGACTCCCGGAAGGTCACAAGTGTGTGTGGGCAGTACAAAAGTGACACAGCGGAGAGAAAGCCATAGTGCAGTTTTGTGATAAATTAGCGGCAGAAATAGCAGCATCAGCACCTTTGGCGGCCAGTTCTCTTGGGAAGGCCAGCGGGGGTAGCTGCGGGGGATTCCACCCCCTCACTCCTCCAGCACTGGCATGGTAGGACTTGGCAACCGATCATGGCCTTATATACACTGCAAGTTTTGTACAACCGTATAGACAAGTTGAGGCTGAGGTGGAGAGGACCGACCCTGTACCCCAAAGAGCCCGGGCAGCAAGGCAGCCCGGCCCAATGCGGAGCAGACGGTGGGCGGGCCGGTGAGGGCGAGACCCCCGCTCCGCACTACAATCTCCCAAGTGACTTACTGACTCCTTTTTGTACAATGATGATGTGTTGTAGCATTCCATAAGTGTTCCAGTTTTCACAGTGTTGAATGGTGCTTGTATAGCCATGCATGTACTAATTAGCCAGTGGGTGTTCCTATTGCTAAGGTGTACAGTGTGACCCCTAGAGGGCCTCTCCCACCCCAGGACAAGTATATTCCCTGAGCAGCATGACGCTCCTGTCTTGCTTGGCCCTTCTCTGCCCTGTGATGCCTCACTTCCACAGGGGCAGTTGTTCCCACTTATCCTTCTCTCTCCTTCCTTTCTTCTTCCTCTACTTTATCCATATTCCTGCCTCTGCCCCTCTCCTTGACTGTAAATACTTATACATTCATCTTCCCTTGCCAAGTACTGCCCTGGAAGGTCCGTGTATCGGCAGCAATATTTCTTTACATTTTTATGCTTGATAAAAAGTAATCTTAATTTGTCCATTAATTATTGTCTGGTGATGTACATGGGATTGGCATAGAAAGTGTTATATTTATAATTAAGAAGGTTATAGCTTTATGTATTTGTACATATGTACATATATACTGTATATGTACATACAATAAATATATACATTCTGCTCATAGGAATAATCAATATTTAAGAACGCATTTTTAATTATGTGATTCCTGTAAGAAGGAAATAATCAAGTCTGAAGTAACAGCATTGAAGTGGCCAGTGGTTGTCCGCCTCCACACCTGTCTAAAGCAGGTGTGTGAGTCACGCCTCACCATACACATGAGAGGGTGTGTGCCAGGTCACCCACACCTGACACACTTTCCTCAGCGACTATTCAAGAACAAAACTTTACATTCAACAACAGAGCAGGTGTGTAGGGACTGGTAATCTACACCTGTCTAGACAGGTGTTTGGGGTTTACCCAACACCTGCGTGGAGCAGTGTGTCGGTCGTTCGTGACACACCTGCCAGGAGCAAGTGCGTGTGGGTTGCCCGTACTACACCTGGCTGGAGCAGGTGTGTAAGGGTGGGCCACACAACACTTCCAGAAGCACGTGTGTACGGTGAGGCCTCACACAGATGCGTGGAGCAGGTGTGGAGGGGTGGTGCATGTCACCTGCCTCACGGTCAAGGAGGTGATGGCGTCTTGTAAAGCACACCAAGCAAGACGCAAACCACGCTATGTTGACACTCCAACGTGACCCTCGCGTCGCGTGGCCAGGACGGTCAGGAGGGCCATGGCCACACACCACATTCCTCTGTCACTCAGGCTACACTCGACCCTTCTCCATTACTACCTATATACATATACAGTAAGAAATACTATATATATATGTATGTATGTATTTCACAATATATACACATACTACACTATACATACGGAGGAATAGTTTTTAATTATTATCATTATTATCATTGCGTGATTCTCAAGGCGGAAGACTGGCCCTGGTTGCCCTCTTGTTACTCCCCATGCCCTGCTGGACCTGGATGGCATATTTTCTTTTCTGTTTTTGCTTTTTCGTGTTTATTCTAATATGGACGAAATTTTAAAGCCTACCAATTTTATTTTCATATGTTTATGGCGTCGACTGAAGTGTTATATAGGAAAGCGAACGATATTGGTCATTGTACCGGTCCATAATTTTTTGTTGTTCGTTCTGTTAATATTACTAGTGATTGGTGGTCCTAGTCATACGTGGCGGCAAGTTTGTGTCCAGCAGGTGTGGGTGAGCCTGTCTTTGGGGCGTCGCTCACACATTTACGTCACTACTTCATTACGTCACGGTTACGTCATCATTTAATATCCTCATCACCTTCATTCATCATTGCAGATCAAAGACATTTTTCCCCTTCTATATTTATTTCCTTTTAGCCTTTGGAAATGCCTCTCAAAGTATTACCAGTAACCTCACCTTCTCCATTGATGTTACTCAATGCATACATAACCTTCTGTAATCTTCCGAAACACTAAATACTGATGTAATATATGAAAATTGAGAAGTTTATCCTGCGTTTTAGTAACCTTGAAAACAATACAAGATACTGAAAGAAAAATGCATTTGTATCATGCTGAGTAATGGAAATAATCCTGTTATAACGAGATATAATTGTGTAAATGGTAATTAGAACTGCTGGTTAGTTAATTAGTATTCACTACACATGCGCCCAGAGATGCGCATGCGTTTTCTGTGAAGTCGGATGCCAGTGCTTCGTGAGCAGTTGAGGGTGGTGGATGTAGTAGACCTTCCTTCTTCGATGCGCTGTTTCGTCTAAGAAGTAAGTTACGGGGATACCTTTGGTTCTTTACTTTGCTCATGGAAGCAGGATTGTAGTAAGATATAATTCTACTGTACTACTTACGAAGATATCAGTGGCATAAGAAGGGTCAAACAAGCACTAATTAGGTCCAGCGGTTAGGTAATTTGCGTTTCTTGACTAAAAGTTAAATATCCACTTAGGTAAAGTTGGTCTGCCGCATGCATACGAAATAAACAACAAATATTGTATGCACATGTAATAAACGACAACGTATGTGATAAAAGTGTGCATGAAAAGAACAAAACATTGAAGCATCGAACTCTTCAGGCTGATGAGCGAACGAGCATGGTGGCTGCACGGTGCTCGGGGTGAGGACGTGACCGTCGTGTGGCAGTTCAGTGACTGAGGTGTACGTGGTGATTGCCTACACATGGACCCGCAGAGGGAGAAGACTGCTGGTGATGTGCGTGGAAGTCACATCGAAAAAGGTGAGACGATTTGAAGCCGCTGACGATCATGTCTTCCTCCCTGCTGCTCTCTCTTCCTCTCTCATGGTTAGATAGATTGACATACATTTAAAGGAGGCAGGTATAATGTTAGTCAGAGAGAGAGAGAGAGAGATCCAGCCACACACACACGATACTAGTAAAAGACACCTATCATTGCTGTAGTTTAATGAAGTTATTGAATTAAAAGTTACAAATACAAACACTGTTCTAGGCAAGCTATTAGATTATATTGAATTTCCCGTTTCAGCGTACAAGATCGAAGACCAAGACCTACAGTGCATTTTTGGCTTGTAAAATACCGAGCAATCTTCCGTGACCTTATTTGAAATGCTGAGTTCCTGTGCTGGGGTACGTGTTGCTGGGTGAAGCAGAGGTTTGCGGCGCAACTCAGTCACAAGTGTATGCAGCGTCGTCGTGGCAAGACTGTGGAGTTGCTGGAGTAATTTGAGTATTTCAAGAGCGGTTTGAGTGCAATATGTAAGTACCTATGTATCCTTGGTTTTGTTCTTAATGTTGTAATAATAATGCAAGTAGTTTCATGATGGGTACGTAATATGTAAGCACTTATTAGATTTTGTAATGCTAAAGCTTTGCTGTAAGTGGTAGATCTTGGGATAAAAATTTGTCGGAGGCATATTAAAAAATAACTCGGTACTCACTGAAACATTCTCAGATTAATTTTCCGAAGCCACGGTACTCAAAGAACCTACGATGACTTATAAAGAGTACAGGAAAACCATTTTACTGATTTTTTAAAAATTTTTATTTTACAGCACAAGTGAAGCTCGGCGTAGATGGAGACAGGAGGCTGATGAAGAAGGGCAGGAAAGGTTTAGTGGATAACTGCAGAAGAGTTCATGTCTGGCCACCTTCCATCCTGACGCTGTGGGCGCAGGAGATACTAACTGGAGCTTGCTTGGAGTACCAGACCTACGTGAAATACACAATTCCAGTGGATTTCCTTACCCTGAGATATCAAATTGCTGGTTCTATTTAGTGTGTACATATATATAATTAATTATATATAACTTGGAAGCTTGTTCACTTTACTGTATACGGTTCTCTCTCTCGAGAGCATGCGAGTCTCATCACAATCTCGAAAAATCTGCTCATGTTAAATGAAATAAAAGTGGTCAGTAATATTTGCCCTGGGAGAAAATTTGACGGGGAAGACGGCAACGACCTGTCAAGTATGTTTAAGGCTCACCTTGCACCTTGTATGTGCCTGTATGTGCAACATGTAAATGGTGCACATTAATTCACATACTAGGAGCCCCTATATGCAAAGTGCGCCTTAAACAAGGCGGGGAGGATGGTGACGGCCTGAAAATAGTGTGCATTGCTCATGGAGTTTCCGGGGCCTTCTGTACAAGAAAAATAATAATGTACAACATTTACAAGTGTTGCACGTACAGGGAATCCCTACGTGCAAAGTGCTCCTTAAACTTGATTCCCCCAGGGCAAATATTATTGACCAATTTTATTAATTTTACGAGCAGATTTCTTTAGAAACTGGCGAGATTTTCTGGCAATTATGCCTATAAAAATTACACGTTTACATACATATATTATATAATAATGACAGGATCATTACACATGAATAATAAAAACGAACGACTTTTAATTAGAGGTTCTCAAAAAAAAGTATTGCTTGACTTAACAGAAGTATCACAGGCCCATCATCAGGATTAGTATGTAGGTCGCTTCGGTTCGTTCCCAGAGAAGTCGCGCCAGCAAGCACAATGAAGCAATACAGACAAGCCAGCCTTCCAAAATCACCCTGCCAAGAAAGAAGAAACCCGTAAACATTGTTCACTTTAAACAGCAATATCAAACTAATAAAATCCTGGGAGTGGAATTATTGTCCTCACAACCGCAACATTATGTTAATTAAATCATTGGTAATATCACACTGCTATTACTACTCGCCTTTAATCACCTGCACTCCCAACATCAGGTTTTGATGGCAGCACCTAATGAAATTCCGCTGCTTGTGTCACGGTGCCCACCCATGAATTCGGCCAGTCTCGTCCAGCTCAACGCGCTACTACGAGCATTTGCGCCATTTTTGGATTCCACAACAGCCAAGTCATCCTGAAGTAGACACAAGGGTATATAAATCACGTAAAAAGGGCAATTACTTGTATAAAATTGTCTACGCCACATAGTATTATACTAAGTTTATCGATAATACGGTCCTGTTCCACCAACCACAACACTGGCTCGGAGCTTCACATGCAACAAGAAATACTAAACCCATCGCAATACATTCTCCGTATAATACATTGCACTGATGAAAATTAGAATGATTACTCTATGCCTGCTGTGTATCGGTTAGAATTTATTTTCTATATATTAGGAATTAACGATTATATTTCGTGTTGCTTTGAACCGTTAAGTCCAGAAGCTTCATTAATTTGACGGGCACATTAAACTTATGTAACTATTTAATTGGATTTGAGTGATATGGGCAATATACTTCACGGTACTACTAGTTAACAATAACTATATTTCTGACCTCTACACCGTGGAAAGCTTTATATTAATGATGTTGTGGTGTGGTTTTATATTAATGGTGGTGGTGATGATGCAAGCCATATGCATCAAGTTTCTCAATTGGAAATACAAGGGTAACATGAAGGGGTGGCCACTGGGTAATGGTACACATTACGATAAGTTTCTCGGTAAGAATATTGTGTGTCAGGTAAGAAATTAATTGAGAGTTAGGTATTAAAAATTTACGTGATACATATACGTGTTAGTATATCACACTCAGAAGCAACTCGCGCCTCACGGATTTGAGATTGCATTTTGTTTATTATGCACTTGGCACATACTATTATTTAGGACTGGATAACTATTTTTCCATGTTTTAAAATAGATCTGATACTTTATTTTATATACTTTCAGCCTTTAAACTAGGGAAAATGTCAAATATGCATGTAATTCTTTTGTAATTAATTTGTCCCAAGGGCGAGGGTGCATGGACTTCTTCAAAGGCTGCCGGAAGAGTGCATGAACTTAGGAGAGGTTGAAGAACACAGGTGTAAGCTATTGGATCAGCAAATACATGAACGCTCATCGCTAACTAGCGGAGAAGAGAATTCAAATAAAAAGCAGGACAATAACTGTGAAGTCCTGCCTTATCAGAGTGTATGGGAAGTGAGAAGTGAACGACAAAACATGAATGAGGAAGGGAATGAGATAAGACAAGTTCTAGAAATTATGTAGAAATAAAGTACATGATCTCTGGAGAGAGAGAGAGAGAGAGAGAGAGAGAGAGAGAGAAAGAGAGAGAGGGAGAGAGAGAGAGAGAGAAAGTGAAAGCACCACAGAGAGAGAAAGTGAAAGCACCACAGGTATACAAGTCTTTATAACACATTACAAACGCTTCGCATGCCTTACAACCAAACAGATGATTTCAAAGGTATACTTAACTCACTAACTCTCTTAAGCATCAGCGGAATTAAATATTGTATATGCGAGAAAGTACAGGTATTGCGTCTGGCAGTGCTACGCGGCGTGAAGTGAAAGTTCCTCCGTAACACCTACTCACTCCCAAGGTTCTTTCAGTGAGTCTGTTCAGTGATCAGTTATGTGACTCCTTAACAGTTCCAGGATACCTGAGAGATCCGTGAGTTATTGTTTCGAGTCAAAGTATAATATGGGCAGCTTGACAACACTTTCTGAATCATGTTCGCTGACTAAAAAACTTTTATCTCTTTCGTGCTGCTGCTGTTGTCTGTCATAATGTGATAGGATGTTTAAAATGCTCCAACTGCTGAATTTTTTCGGGCATAACATATCTACGTAATTTATCTATACTTTACACTATCTCAGTACTTTGTATACACAACACACTAGTTATTTACGAGCATTTACTTATTTTTCTAAGTTCGTCTTTAAGATAACGGCATTTTTTGGGGGCCAGTCTAAACATAATATTGAGCAACATTCGGGCTCGATTACGATTTTCGATTCACTCAGCATCGGCTCAACTTTCCAGTACAAACCATAATAAAAATAAAAATAAATAAATAAACGCACCATTTGTGAAGTGTGTTGTCATATTGCGCAAAACTATCTTGTACCTCAAACGTCTAAAGTTTGCATGTCAGTCATCCAGCAGCAGATCCCGATACCCACTAATCATTCATTGTATTGGTGATTGAACTTTATTAAAGGTGCCAATTTACCACAGGATGGACAGATGACGAAGTGGTGAAGGTGATGAGCAAAACGAGGGTTGTGGCGTGCTTAGTCGTGGTGGTGGTGGTGACCTGGTATGCCATCAGCTTCCAACACCTGCAGCTGAGAGCAACCCAACCCCCAGCCGCCGCCACCACCACCACCACCACGAAACACACTCTAAGTTATCAAGTTCTTGGGACATATCTACATACCTCTACACATCATAGTACCCGGATTTCTACACTAAACGCTGGAAAACCTTACCGAACACAAAATTCTACACACAAACCAGAGGTAGGTTTATCTAAATTACCAATCTTCTTCGTATGGTATTTCAACGACCAAATATCAGAAATACAAAGTTAATGGCCAACTATCAGAAATAGTTGGTAGCACTAACATTTTTATTTCAAGAGCTATTCAGAGGAAAAGTGGAAGTCAGTCATGCACGGACGGTTGGCGAGAGTGGCTAAGCTATGTCGGCAGCATCCTCAAGCCCTCAACAGATTTGACCTCTTCAGTGTCTTCAAAAGCCTGACTGTTGATCCTGCCCACCATCTCGTCTACTGTAGGAATGCCAAGGTAGGTGGAATGCCAAGGAATGCCAAGGTAAGCGGTTCTACTCTTCACAATAGGGTCACCTTTCGGTTTAAAGTACAGTAGTGCTATTCGTAAAACTATGACGGCAACAACTAGTGCACTGCATGTGGTTGATAAACATGTTACCTCTGAATATACAGTTGACATTTTAAATTCCAATAATGTTATTTCAAAATCCAATAACGTTATATAATGATTTAACGTGTGTGTGTGTGTGTGTGTGTGTGTGTGTGTGTGTGTGTGTGTGTGTATGTGTGTGTGTGTGTGTGTGTGTGTGTGTGTATACAGGCTGGCACCACTGCATGGCTTTCAAGGTTGCTGCAGTGGGCAGGCATCAGCTTCAACACCACAGCTGATGTGCACACCATCGCTGATCAGGCCTTCCCAATGGTGGCGACTGACAGGATCCTACGGGAACTGAAGCGTTCATCCCTGACCTTCACTGTAGCCAGACACCCTTTCACTAGGTATTTATAAGTGTGTCCTGTCTGTACGAACGGTAGTAACTAACACTAACTAACCAACTAACACACCATAAACATGTCACGCTGAAAGTAATATGTACTATGCAATCAAATGTCAATGCAAGTCCATTATATAATGCATATAAAACAGTTACATTGCACTGCATCATTAATAAGTAATGGTTATTCATGACTGGCCGATCCACACGCAAACGAGGCAAATTAAAGAAAAAAAAGCACCGACTACCCCTACATTTGTTAATCTATCCATGCTCCCACAGGCTCGTCTCCGCCTACAGAAATAAAATTGAAGAGAACTACAAGCCAGAGCGCTGGTCAGAAATTATGAGAAAATACCGCACGCCCATTAACATTACGACGGAGGTGAACAACTCAAGACCAACGGAGATGAACAACTCAAGACCAACCTTCCGGGAGTTCGCCTTGTTCGCCAGCGATGAGGTGCTGAGGTGCTTGGGTCAGGCCAGACCAAGTTGCCTTGACGAGGTTGACGTCCACTGGCTGCCACACCATGACCGCTGTGCTCCCTGCAACATTAATTATGACGTTATTGCGAAGGTGAAGCTGATGCTACACACTCATACATTGGATACGCATTTTGAAACGGTTTAGGCTTTCATAAGTGCTACTTTCAAAGACAATAACTAAGTAGCAGGGTTCTGACTTTTTTCCAATTGATGAAGCAGAATTATTGTTGAACTATCACTAAGAATCATAAAATCTTCCTAGAAACCCTTAATATTTCCACTAAACCCTATTAACAGTGGTCGAGACTGGACACCAAGACCTCTGAGAATGCCAAACTTGTACCCTGTTCATACATCATGAATTGGATTTCCGTTTACATAAGAACGTAAAAAAAACTATGGGAAGCTGCAAGAATCTATCAAGTCTACACGTGACAGTCCCTGTATAAAACATACCTGTCTATTTCCATTTATCATTCTCGTCCATAAATTTATCTAGTCTTCTTCTAAAGCTCCCTAGTAACTCAGCATTACCTCATTATCGAGTCTATTCCATTCATCTACCACTATTTGAAACCATTTCCCATATCTTGTTTAAATTTAACTTCCATATTTCGTAAAATCACACTGCACACACTACACAACAGACATAAATCTTCCTTCTTGCGTTATCTTTACAAATTGTAATCTCCCCTAACAGATGGAGACGAAGGATGAGGACGAGGCGTACATCAGCCACCTCCTCGGCCTTCCCCTACCTCCACCCACGCAGCAGAACGTGGCCTCAGGTCCCTCCTCAGATTCCCTCACCAGAACCTTTTTCTCAACGCTGAGTGCAAGTGAAAGGCAGCGCGTCTTTAAAGCTTACGAGTATGATTTCCTCATGTTTGAGTACTCCTACAATGACAAGGATTACAGGTAACGGGCTCCTTCAGGCAGTTGCTATAAATTGAACTACTACTCGTTAACTGTACATATTATTAAAGTACGTTTCTTAATTATTGTTTGATTCCCCCATAGAGTTGATGATGCAGCCTTTCAGGAAAATAATTGCATAATTGTTAAGGTGAAGACGGCATGGCAATCACACACACATACGTCAAAGAACACCATTATTTAAGCTCAAGAACACCTTTATTGAAGCTAACACAGTGAAAGCCGGCACTTTTGAAAATGCCACATTGGTTAATAATGAAATCACGTTGGCATTTTCATCCGAAAGGTTTAGTTTTGACTAAGTTCATTAATTTCATTGCTAATTCATTCCTTGTGCAGATCATGACTATAAAAAGCGTCATAATATGCAGAAAAATAGTCCGGAAATACATAAGCTAAGGTTATTTCCATAATCCCCAATGTCTCGTATGAACCGTGGGCGAAGTCCCGAATCCGAGTCAGTGGACCCCCATCACGCCTCGCTTACCCAAAACAACCTATCAACACCCTAACTAACTTAACAAATAATGACAACTTTAAGAGACATACACGGAAAGGAGACACCCTTATGAGAAGTATACGTATAATATCTTTCACTTTCTTAGCCTCTTGACAGTAACTCAGGTATACGATCATCAGGTAACACCCACCGGCAAAACAGTCTGGCTGTTACAACGCACCAGTACACACCACACAATCCTAAGCAACTGCAATGCTGAATGATGGTACACTTACCTCGAATTCATTATGTGGCGTTGCAGGAAAATAGGAGCACTGGAAACGGGAAAATTTGAAAATATCACACGGACCTCCACGCGGCTCCTTCGTCCATGCCGATTCTTCCTCTTGATTCGCCTTCCTGTTTGGAGACTTGGCATCGGCTCGGCTCGGCTCATTCGCTCATACTTCGGCTCCAGCTAACTTTCATTGTGATATCAGTCTTATTTTTCAATGGCATTAGCTACAAAAAAATAAATAAATAAAATAAATAAATAAATAAATAAATACAATCGATTTTTTATTTTTATTTTACTCGTCCATCAAGATTGTTTCCATCTTTACATAATCTGTACTAATCGGTTTGTCTCTTGAGTAATGAGGTCGAGTTATCTTTACTTACTAAATGAGAAGCTTCTACGTTATCACAGACAGAAGTGATCAGCTTGATCTTGTTGATCACACTGTTGTCATCAGCAAGGCAGTAAGTCTGGGTCTCCCTCCTAACCTGATAGCGTGGATAGCCGACTTCCTCACTGAGAGGCGTCAGGCCGTTCGCTATCAGGGCTCTGTCTCTATTTTCCAACAGCTGACATGTGGGGTCCCCCAGGGGATCAAGATGGGTCTTCTATGCTTCCTCCTCATTAAAGACGCCCTCACTGACACCCCCCATCGCTGGAAGTATGTGGACGACTGCACCGTGGGCGTCCCAGTTTCCACCAAGAACCCGGACTACTCGCCACTGCAAGCAATTTTGGAGCGACTGCAGACGTGGACGGAGGAGAGCAGGATGACCATCAACCACAGCAAAACTGTGGTGATGCATTTCTGTACCTCTTTTGTACCAGTGCACCCTCTCCAGATCACAGTGGGCCCTCACCCCCTCCAGGTGGTTCGATGTGCCAAGCTTCTCGGAGTCACGGTGGACGACCAGCTGACCTGGAAGCAGCATGTGGCCAGCACCGTAAGATCAGCTATCTACAGGCTGTACATGCTGCGCAGACTCAGGTCTCTGGGGACGCCGACAGATGAGTTAAGGGGGGTGTACCTCACCTTCATCCTCCCCAAACTCATGTACGCCTCCCCAGCGTGGTCCTCCTCCCTCACACACACTCAACAGCTACAGCTAGAGAGTGTGCAGAAAAGGGCGTGCAGGGTCATCCTTGGCCCTGCATACACCACCTATGAAGAAGCCCTGACCACCCTGAGTCTGTCCAGACTATCCACCAGGCACCGAGAGGCTCTGGAGAAGTTTGGAAGGGGACTACTGCATCATCCACGTCTCAGAAACATGCTGCCACCTGACGCGCCTCGGCCGGTCCGTGCCACCAGACACCACAACAAGATAACGCCCCTAAAGGCGCCGCGCACGGACCTGTACAGACTCAGTGCGATTCCCACCATGGTGCGAGCCATCAATCAATAGGCCCTTCTAGATTAGACTTACCTTTAGGATTAATGTTAAGTATTTCCCCACCCCCTATGTACATTTTCAGTTTGTTAACTGCCTAAATAATAAACCGTTTATTATTATTATTTTATTATTATGACAAGAAGAACGGACTGTATGGGAGGTGCTAAAGATATGGGAGAGTGCAGAGGGCCAAGGATGCAAGGGAACGATAGGTGCCAGAGATGAGAGGGCATGAGAGGGCCGGGTGAAGTGGGAGGCTCTACAGATGAAAGTAAATGGGACTGTAAGCGGGAACTGGTAGCGATAAAAAGGTACAGACAGATGCCAGAGTGAGTAGGTAGGGCTAGGGAATGGGAGATGCCAGCAACAAGGGAAGGTGCCAAAGAGAGTGGGAGGGGCTATAGAAAGTGGGAGGTGCCAAGAGGAAATGGGAGGTGCCAGGGGAAATGGTAGGTGCCAGAAACAGTAGGGAGGTGTCAAGGGAAATGGGAGGTGCCAAAGAGAAAGGTGTCATAAATGGAAGGGGCTAGAGAGATGGGCAATAAGGAGTGGAAGGTGCCGCATATGGGAGTGGGAAGGACGAAGGATGACAGGAGGTGGGAGGAGGCAGATATAAGAGTGAGTAGGAGGGACCAGGAGTGACACGGGCCAGAGGGAGTAGGAAGGGTCAACATTAATCCTTCCAGTGGACTACGGCTGACTGGTCATTGGCACCACAAGAATAGGTCATATAGCCGAGTGACATTTTGCAGGATGTAACCATATTAACATTAGCTGGTGCCACAAATAGCAATGCATCCCAGTAACCTTCATACTTTATTAACACCCTGCCACACTGCTTGGCAAGTGGATATCAATGTTAAGAATGTCCCCCAAGTGACTGGAGTGGCTCTACAAATCTTCCCCCTTAATGACGTGACAGAAAGAGTAAAACTAAAATATGGAAATACACATATATTTAGCATAAATTACATCAATTTTTATGTACATTTCATGTAGAATTTAAGAAAACTGCAAATTAATTACATAAAAAAGTATGGTAAAATACATGAGAATATCTACTGAGCAGATGCATTTGGCAACTCAATGCTGTTGGACACTTTTTTTTGAAACCTGAATGGACAAATAGTTCCTGCATGACAGAGAATTGTAATTACATGAGGATAAATAGTGATCATGGGGAAGATTTGGACCCTTGAAGTTACTGAAAGTTAGCCAGAAATACTGAAGGTTTCCCTCACAGGCTTACAAAACACCTGTCATTGGACCATTGGCTCAGGATCAATGAGAAGGATCACTTTGTAAACTAGAATGATGTGCAACAGCTGAAAACATCCTTTTTATATAAATAAACTTTGACATTTCGGTCAAAAAGTTTTAAGTAATCCAAATTTACAAGGCTATTTTCATTACTTAAAATGTAACTCTCTTATAGGCTTGCAAAACAAACACTTCATTACTTGGTTTCATTAGGCATGATAAATATCACAAAACCAAGCAGAGTTTCACACATGAGAATCACTAACCTAGCAGTAAATCAGAGGGTGGGGTGGTGTCACCTGCCACAAATCAATACACTGGCTGGCACCACGGAAGGTAGCGGTCTGTACAAGTTACAGGGTAAGTAGCAAAATTACAAAAGAGGTTCTTTATATTTACATGATAATTTAACCACCTGTAGGAGTAACAATGGTGTTTTCTTTCTCTAAGGTCAATAGTAGAGAGGCTACAAATGCCTAGAGTATGTACAAGCTAACCGGAAAGGCTGAAGGATGGGACAGTCATGGCATCGTTTCTGTTGATGCTGAACTCAACACTTGTAAATAAGCTCTGTGCTGTCCTACTTAATCTATACTCTATAGATCAAGCAGGCCCTATAATACTCTTATTGGTGATGATATTTGCAAAGGATGCTGGTAAAATTGTGAAATTTCTAAGGTCAGACCCCCCGACTACATACATGTTTTAGATCATGAATGGGACTAGACTGACGACAATCTGACTACTTCCTGGTAGTAGTCGACATGGATCTCACTGAGGAGAACCAAGGTACAAGCAAGGCACAGGCATCACCTCAAAAAAGCTTAATAGTGGGATGGTAGCCTAAAAAGAGAGCAAATTCCTTCTTTATTCCTTGAAGGCCTACCACAAAAGTTACTCTGTCCTTAGTAAGGCTGCTTTGGTTTGGTTCAGGCCACTACTGGAGGTGAAAGTTGCCTGGGAGATACGGTAACTGGATGGTGTTCCAAAAATTCACCAAATGTTTCCTTACTGAGGTGAAACTGCAAAAAATACTAAAGTTTGGCATACAAATGCAGGCTAGCATATAGAAGGCACATAGATCAGTTGCCATTAGTAAAAGGAGAGAGGGGAAGCAGGAGGGGAGCCCAGAGCCTCCCCTGCCCTTCATCCCCACCAACACTGCCATGTTGCTACAAAAGCCTTGTGCACAAAAATACAAATCCTATTTATTCATAGGTAAATGTTTCCAGCTCAAGGGAAGCTTGCCGTTCAATTTACCAGTGAAATGGAAGAACTGTAAAATGTGTTGGTGTGAAGTACTTTCCGTAAAAAACACACAGATGTATAAATAAATTTGAGAGTTAAAGCTTAAAACCATTGTGAATCTGCACATCACTATAAAGCAGTTCCCAATTATAAATATATATGTATATACTTTCGTAAAAAATACCCATTAAATAAATATATGTTTGCTCACTGACCTCCTTATCAAAAATCAATCTGCCTCTGTAAAGATTCACCAGTCAGTATAAACTGCCAATTACTATAATTACTAAAATAATTTTGCTTTCTTCTTTATTTCAGTCTGTTTCCAGTTCTGTAAGCTGTAGAACTCATCCTGGTTCATTCCTAGCGCCTCAGTGAACTCCTCTGGGCTGAGGTAAACCTCTAGGTGCAGTGGGTCCACCCCGTCAGGCAGTGGCTTGATGGTCAGCTCGGCCAGGGAGTACCGGGTGCGGGAGAGCTGGGCCAGGATGTCGTCCACCAGGTACTGACCACCCGGTGCCCACCGACCCTCCTGGGGGTGAAAGGAGGTCACTTAGAAGACAACTATGAGACTTACAAAAGAATCACAATGTTCTCAAAGGAAATGACAGTCTAGCAAAGGCTGGAAGACAAGAGAAATACAATTTGTATAATTTCTAATATTAGTTTGAAAATAATAAGTATAGAAATTTTATCAGCATAAAAGAAAAGCACAAAATCAAACAAATTATTACACAAAACACATCATTAACTGTGAAGTAATAATTTTGAATTTAATATTATCATATATCAATTTACATTACAATTATTATGAACATATCAATAAAGTGTATGTTAATTAGTTACACAACTATTTTAAAACATTTAGGTATAACACATATTGATAACGCTCAGTATCATGAGTGTTATCAATATTCAGAATTATTTACAAAATACAGTACAAAAATAGAGAATAGGTCTCTACATAATAACTGAACCTAAGAATTATGTTATACACAGAAAAATTTCTTGACATAACAATCCAAGGAACTTCAGTAATGATGAATACTAAACAGTGTTCTTTCCATCCAATCCAAGTCCAGCGCCATGAAGACACGAGGCCGTTGAGTGTCCTGGGCAGCAGTAAGAGTATCCTTACAGGAGAGCAGCAACACAACTTCTACTCCCCCATACGGATTCTCTCACCACAGTCAGGTTAGTGAGTCAACTCTGTGTGTTGCTTCATCAGACATCTTGCACTAAAATCACTCAAGTCTTCTTGAAATGAGTAAATATGGATGGATCTTGTTATCTACTTACACAACAAAATATTTAGCTGTAAAGAAGATTATTACTGGTATGTGTATATAAATTATGTTTAGCGTCGAAGATGTCATAATTAAATAACACACCTTCTCTTGGATGGCAGTGACATCAGGTCTAGGTGTCCATATTGGGAAGACATTAGTGAACTCTGAAGGCTCCATGCCGGCCACCACCAGCTGTGGCTCTATCGCTGCGACTTCCACTTCAGTCTAGGGAGAAAAAGCAAAGAAATTCAATGACAGTCATAGAAGCAAGTTGGATGTTAAGTCTTAGTCTTTACCTTTCAATCTTTTTTGAGTCTTAAAGTTCACCACCTATGCATGGAAAGATTATGATGTCAAGAAAAGTTTGTGACAGAACATAATTATTAACCTTTTTGTAGCTTTTTGCTGCCAGAGACTTGGCTTGAGATTTTGCCTTAAGTTGACAGTAATTGAGTGCTGTCTGTAGTGCAGCTCGACGGGCAAAGTTGAATCTTAAGACAGCTGATCCAGTTGCACTGAACTCATCTCCATCAGACGATTCATCTGGCCACCAGCCCTGCCACACCCACACTCGGTGCCCGCTATCCACCATGAACAATGCTGCAGGGGAAATGTTTTCATGAATATCACCGGGCATCCTATTTTTATGTATATAACTTCACATAGCCAAGTTGTGGTATTTAAATGCAATTTTATCAATACTTAGGTAATAAAGTTACACAAACAAGCATATCTTGGAATTTTGCTGAACACTTCCTTAGCTCACCTGGCTGTTTTGCTGAGTAGAGTTCTGATTGCAACACAGGCAGAGGGTTGGGCGTGGAGGTTGCCCTGTAGCTGCATGCAATCTCTGTGGCTTGGAATGAATCATGCTTTGCCTCCAGATGCCAAATTCTTGGTGTCCAATCATAAGAATGTTCATCATCAAGGAGAGAGAAATGGTTGTTTTTAGATCCTCCAAAGGCTTCCCAAAAGTCTCGTGACTCTGCACCCTCATACTGTTTCTTAATCTTCTTTGTAGCAGAACTCTTCCATCCAATGCTGGAATCTGGTGCCTCCATGAGCCTCTGTGTTGTGGTGTTCCCAACCTGAGGATGAATAAACATGTGATCAATTTCTCATTGATGTGAAACAATAAAGAATCAACAAAAAAATTGCCAAATATAATCAGATATGAGGAAAATATTTGCTTACATCTCTTGTTCCCTTAAGAGCCTTTGCACCAAGCCACAGGTGGATGATGCCGGTATTCAGGTTGGTCAGTACAACACATCCTCGAGACCTCAGGTGTTGCGAGTTCACATCAATTTCAACCAGGTGTCCCTCGTTCTCCAACTCTCCTCGAACCATAAACATTTTCCAGTCTTTCTTTTCACGTTCTTCGTCCTGGTGACCTTGATGCACAATGAGTCCTCCCTTGAACAGATTGAGGAAGGCTGGCGGCTCTGACCCCATGGAGACCCTCACATGGGGGCCACGCTCCTCATCCAGCTCCACTGTCATGAGGGCAGACACACCCTTATCTGACACAGAGCTGTCCCGCCCCTGCCAGAAGAAGTATGCCACTCGGGACCTGCCAGTGACGTTGTGTTTTGATGGCTCTCCCTGGAAGCAATGTAAAAGTTTAATGTAATTGTTAGAAACTGAAAAGGCAAGTTATAGTTCAGGTTTGACTTTTCTAAAAGAAGTACAATACTGTTAAGTCTTTTATGAAGTATGGGTAAGAAAACAAGAAAAAAACATACATACTAAAAAGCTTTATGGAATTTGTAGACTTGAAGACAATAAGAACACTTTTAGTCAGTCTAGTTTAGTTTCACTGGGATAATGTTAAAACGAAGTAAAATTGAATCTGAAATCAGTTGTGTAAAAGGATACTCACTTTAAGTGTCCTGCCTGTGGCCGTCACGAGGTAGTACCAGCGGACAACGTAGGAGTCACCGGTGAACAGGTGGTTGCGGGAAGCCTCACTCATCAGCACCTTGCCGTACTCTGACACATGCCAGACTTTGAAGTCATTGGTGGATATACTCAGCAGGCGTCGCTCCTGAGGTTGTCACCACCACACACACAGATTGCCACATTTGTGAGGCAAGTTAATGAGCCATCCATTAAGAGTTGATTTGTGAAGACGGCACCAAATTTTGAAGGCAGCACAAATATAGCAGCAGCGAGTTGTTGCCGGTGCAGTGAGCAGTGTTACCAGCAGCACAGGTGAGGTGACCCGGTGAGTATGGGGAGGAAGGGGAGTAAAGGGTGGTTAGCTGAGGATCAAAGGATGAAGGACAAACACTGAAGGACACTTGGTGTAGTTCCATGAAAACTCATTTAAAATATTAAAAGAATTTGTAAATTAATTAGTAAGAAAATAAAAATTTGCCATAAATTTTGCTTTAAGGAAAAAAACACTTAATAAAATACTTTGTTAAAATGCTTTTTAAATAAAAAAATTAGAAAATTCAATAGAAATAAAGAAAAAGTACTAACAGAAGACAAAAGTTGGTACAAATCAGCATGCCCTGATATTGACAAACAAAGTAAAATGTGCAAAAGAGAAGAATAACCAGTACAGTAAAGGAGGAAATAAAATGTGTTGGTCTACAAGGCACCAAAGCACAGGTAACCAGGTTGAGGATTGGAACAAGGGACAAGGGAGGGATATGCACTTGAAGTGGTAACTCCACACCAGACCATGTGAGGCTGGGTAAGGTCAATGTAAGTCACCACTGTGGTTAGGACTGGTAGTGTTTGGTTACCAGTAGCAAGCTAGGTACACCAAATAGATAAACGAGGATGGTGCTAGCCTGAGGGGTTTCACTGGATATGCGGTGGTAGAGAAGATGCCTCTTGCTATCTACAGGTGAGTGGCCACTGACTAGCAGTAGCTGATTTACAAACACTGAACCAACCACTGCTCAACAGTGGGTACCAGTCAAAAATTAAGTCAAGAAGGCACAGGAAATTTTTCAGTTCTTATATTGAAGTCTTGAGTAGCACAGGTCTACACTATATGATCACTGATGCAGTAGAGTCAGCATAGCGGTGTGTAGAGGACACAGAGAAGAGCATGAAGGAAAGTAAAGCAGTGTGGCACATGCTGGTCTGGTTCATGAGCCATCACTATCACCACCCCCCACCACCACCACTAGCACACCTCTTCATCATAGTACTCCACTCCCCGGCCCAGGTGGGTCATTTCCAGAACCAAGTCAGGCTCCAGAGGCACCTCTTCCAGCATCATCTTGGCATCACAGGGCTGAAGTTCACACACAGGAGCAACGTAGCGATCCAGTTCCTTTTTCACTTCCTGTCACAAGAACAAACCAGTGTGGTGAGTACTAGCCATGGAATATTACTGGATACATCAACATGTATGAAATATATGTATCATAAAGATCACATCCTTGCAGATCACACACACATTAGAGTTGTGAGAGGGCAAATACCACAGAATACAGGAAAATGTAAATGATGCAAATACTCACCTTTATTCTAGACTGCTGGGCAAGGTCTGGCCAATCAATAAATTTCTCCTTGAAGAGAATAGTTTCAACATTTTCCGTCAGTTTGGCACACAACCCCCAGTCTGGCCGAGTACCTGTACAATACACAACAATGATGACACTAAATGCCACTAAAAACTTCATGAATGAAAGTACACAGTAATGATAAAACTGTGAGATTCCCAGAACATATAATACACTTTTAATGAGACACTTCTAGAGCAATTATCTGTACAAACCTTGTAATTTTGCATTTGACACTGGCATCATTGGTGTGATGGGATTGATGTCACACTCTGAGTAGTCATATTCTTCCTCCCACAGCTCCCTTCCAAGTGCCACTCCGATACGTCGGTTGTCTCCACAGCCACGCTTTCCGGCCCAGATGTAGAGCTCTGAGCCAAAGTCCAGTACCAAGACCTGTGGTGGGGAGAAGAGTTACCATGTTGACTGAAACTCAGGCTGAACATCACAACAAAAGGAAATTCCCTAAGGAAAAGTGATCAGTTTTCCAAAGAAAGCAGATCAGTTAAATTCCCACTATTCATGTAGTTTCTTATAGATGTATAGATGAACAAGATGAGGGGTAAATGGGAGAACTGGAAGAACAGAATGCAAAATTTTCTATAATTTACCAATAGATATGAATAACTTAAGACAATACAAGTACAGAAGTAGACAGGAAGTCCAGAGCAGTGGTACAAAGGAAGGGACATACTCATCAACATGAAATTAGTAAGATCAAAGGAGCAACATCCTCAGAAGTAGCATAATGAAATGCCATGAAAAGTATTACTGAAGTTGTACTCTGAAAATTAAAGTGAGTTTCATTTTTACATACTTCCTTTGCCAGTTTAAATTTTGTACTGCTCTTGTAATGTAGTAGAAGTGGTGATGAAGAAACAGACACAAGGTTCATCTATTAATTTAGCACCTCAGGAGAAAGCTTACCTTATTGGAAGCGAGGATTTCTATTTTGGGCATCTGTCCCCAGGCATCAGGAAGAGGCACAAGTGAGTCTTCCTGAACTTCATACACTTTGTTGGCTGCCACCAGCGCTGCCTCTACATACTCGTCCTCGTCAGGGGGACCCGCTGGCTGGGCCTCACTCTTCTCATCACCACCTGAAAACAGTTAAATCACAATAATAAAGCAATTACATAGTGTTTCTTACATAATGGTAATTTGTGATTTTTATTAAACTATCCAAACTTAGAATTTTTAGTGAAAAAAAATAAATAAATAAAAAAAAATAAAGTGTAATGTATGTTTCCGTCAAGATTTTCAATTATATATATATATATCCATTTACTTTTTTATGTCATATTGCATAGTAAGTTTATGGTTGTGCAAGGCCTCAACCTCCTTCTTATGGAAATCTTTGCAAAATTTACTCAAGAATTTTGTAACTTACCAAGATGCTTCCAGAATTTTGCTTTTCTTGAAACTGGAGAGTGTTCAGTAACTTCCACAATGGTTGTAGCTGAAGCCACACCCATGTCCTTCTTCTGCAGGATGTACTGAGCAATCTCTGCAGCCTTTGCTCTCTCTATGACATTGGCAAACTCTCCTTTGTAGTGATAGATCTGAAATCAAGTTACATCTTTAGCACAAATGTAATGATAATACAGTAATGTGTTAGAGAAGACAAGCATGCATCTCAGAAATGTGTTCATTCTATCATTAAGGAAGAGCATCCTTTCCTACATCCTTATCCTTTCATCCTATCTACTCTCATCTCCCAAATCAGAGGGACAGAAGAAATTTCATACAATTATTTTGCTCTTTGTTTTATGACAGTCCACGAAACCACTCACTTCTGATGGTGTAATGAGGACAAAGTCATCGCCCTGGTTGACATTGGCGGCGATGGGCTCCACCAGGCGGGTCTGGGCGTGTCGCCTGCCCTTGATGTGGAGGAGCATGAGGGACGTGTAGGGTGGCATCTCCCTCACCACTGGGCTGTTCTCCACCTTCTTCAGAGCAACAGCTGAGAAATTCTCTCTCGATGCTAACCCAGCCAGAGCCTCAACAGCCATTGATGAGCTCTTTGACACTGAAATATATTTTTCATATATTACCTGAGACAATGCTGTAATACACCTCTACTGAGATAAATCACTAATACTCTGATCCTCTGTCTCATTAATAAGGACAATAAAACCATCAGTGACTTTGAGAAATGATGTAAGCTAATAATATGTATGATAACTGGCAAGTATTTTGTATAAGACTGGTATTTAAAGGCTGAAATTTGATATTATGATGACTTTGGATTCAAGTGTTTTGCTTACATTCTTCCACTTTCATCCTGCGCAGTTCCTTCTCTCCCGTGCCCATCTTCACCTCTACATACTCTGACTTGATGTCCTCTCGGGCTGCCAATGCCTTGAGGGGGTTGCGTGAGGCCACCTGGCGCCTGGCAACACGCACACTGCGCCTCTTCACCACACTGAGGGAATCAAGTATTTGTTATGGTATGAAGTGATAACAACATAGTGGATCATTATAGGAGTTTGTATTATACTAAAAACATTCACCTCACATCTAAATGTATATGACTAATGATATATAATTCATGATTAAACTGGGTTTCAACTTTTCTTAAACATTTTTTGTATAAAACTTCCTGAAGATCAAACTACTACCTCGATGCTAAAGCTTATAGAGTAACATGATGAACAAACTCATTCACTTACAAGTCATCATCGTCCATTTGTTTGCTAAGACATGCAATGCAAGAAAGTGAATAGACATTTCCCATGTGTTTGTGTCTGTTTACATATCATATAAGGTGCATCAACAAAAAAATTGTGAAAGCCGACATAATTTTTACATATGAGTGAAGCAACTGTGCTAATCTGTGAAATATACTACTCCTTAAAACCTCACAAAGAAAGGAAATAAAAATTTAGACTAACATGCATCTAAGCTTCCATCATAAATTTACAGTAAAGAGAGTAGGAAGCAGCAGCCATGACTCACAGTTGGGAGGCTGTGACAGAGATGTGGTCAAAATCTGCCTCGTTGAGTTCAGGGGCGTCATCAGAATTGAGTGACACACTGTCTGGAACTTTACTGAAGAAGGCGTTGAAGGAGTCATCATCAACCTGAGGCACGGACACACTGGTGCCCTTGGGAGCCTCAGCTGGGGAACACAAATAAAATTCTAATAGAGTTTAAAAATAAGGTTTTTCTCTTGACTCCTCTTCTTTATGGGATTGTCCTGACATGGATAAAATGTAACTTTTTAAAATACTTTTGGAAAAATAAAAAAAAAGTAAAATAATGGTACTAACAATAATTTGAGATACTTTTTTTTTTTTTTTTTCAGTACATAATGTTCATGGTGTTTCCTTCAAGACTGTTCATTGCTGCAGATACCAACCTTTCCTCTCACTGTCCTGTGGAGTGGAAATGCTGCGCCTGAAGTTTTTCCTCGGGCTGGATGGACTAGACTTATTCACGAGTGAGGGAATATTCCCTCCGGTTTTGCTCTTGAAAATCTTCTGACAAGGCGACCTCTTCTTGCGCTCCAAATGAGGACTGCCCGTTGGGGTCAGCAACTGCTCTGGACTTGTTGTGACTCCAGAACTCATCCCACTGATGAGGGTTGGCACTGACGAGGTGGAGGCTGAGGCCATCTTGTGTGCCACTGTGAACTTTGTGGCATCAGACTGGGTGACTCGGCCCTTCCACTGCTGGGAGGACGTGGCCAGTGCTGACATTCTGTCCATGAGGCTGACCGGGCGCTCCCGGTGGCCACCCACAGGCTGCAGAGTGACATTTGATCACATGTACAGAAAATAATGAAAGAAGAACAATTTGATTTCTTATAAAGAAAATAGCAAGTATACATATTTAATTGTTATACTGTTAATAATAATAATAATTTTTCAGCTTTCTGAGAAACTAATGTGGACTATATAGAGACAGATAATATGAATATATATAATATATAAGAACAGATAATATGAATGTTCTGTAAAGATAAAGCAAATGGAAGTATGTAATCTATATAATATTCACAATTATCTGATCTGATATGATAAATCCTCCAGACAACAGAGTACAAACTGTGCTAAGAAAAGTACTTGATTTCATAAGACAATTTAATCTTGCTTTACAGTTCTTCATCTTAGTCAAGATGATTATGTAACATTCAGAAAAATTTAATTGAAATATACTACAAAGAGGAAGAGCTTAAAAACTATACTTATCTCACTACTAAACTTCTCTTACTCAGTTTGGAGTAGAAAACGGGAGAAAAATCTACCAAGAATTAAATATCCATCATTAAATCACTGGGAGGCCTTTTACATGACGGAAGGAGCTGAAAGAAACCATATCAATCTCCCCGCCAAACAACTTATACACCGCTTTAAACTTTTCCCTCCAACACACGTCAATAAATTACCTTGGGCCTGAGGGTGACATTGGAGTTGAAATCTTTATTGTCCTTCTTGACTCTGTTCTTCCAGCCATCCTCGCCACTCTTCTGGAGCGCGGCCAACCTGTCGACACAACACCCACATTAGCGCCCACAGAGGCACCACCACACTATCACACCACCGCCACACCACTGCACCATCACACACCTCTCCACCCACTTCACTTATTCGCCTCACACATCTCCAGTGCTAATAATAAACTTGGGTTCCTGGTTATGGCTCTCTGGAAAACATGACGAGACTTAATGTAATATGATACTGTATTCTCTGGCATGTATAACTAAATTTTGCTGGTAAATGAGAAAAGCTTTTGAATTATTGATAAAACAGGAAAGAAGTCTTGCCGTAATTGATAAATATGGGAAATTGCGCATTTTGAATAAACGATAAACAAAGGAAAACTTATCAAATTATCGCGCATTTTGAATAAACGATAAACAAAGGAAAACTTATCAAATAATCTAACACAAAGGAAAAAAAAAGAAATAAATGATAAACACGAAAAAGTCATTCATAAACGGAGAAAGAAAGTTTTGAGGTATTTCATAAACAGACGAGAATAACATTAATAGCTGTAATGAGAAAATGCCCTTTTAATATTACAAACCCCTGTATTTTGCAAGCTAAGTCAACAACAACAATAACAACAACAACAACAGCGGCAGCAAAGTGAATCTACAGGGCGTGGCGGAGATATTATTTATCATCCACTCATGAAAAATGCATAGGCTGGTACAGGGGTCTTACATTACAGGGTTTTGTGACACAGTACGGTACATTTCACCCAAAGCTCGCCCTTCCTGGAATATTCAACACCTCCCTTACTTCCCTACGTGAGTCTTGTGTTTTATTTGCTAGTGAATCTCATTTTCTATTCCCCTCTACATTATTTGCATGTATGGACAGAGAAAATGTACTGTGTGACTCTCTCTCTCTCTCTCTCTCTCTCTCTCTCTCTCTCTCTCTCTCTCCGTCACAGCAAACATGACACTCTCGACATAATAATGATAATACTGAGAAAAAGCATAACAAAGGAATGCCACGAGAGAAAGAGAGAGAGAGAATAAGGGAAGGGAAGGGAAGGCATGGAACACGAGAACACGAGGGGAGAGCGATTGACATTATAAAAAGGGAAAAACAGAAAGAAGTGTTGTCTGCGTTATTCAGACTTTCCAACATGAATATTCCGCCCCCCCCCACTCTGCCAACAACGAATCCACCAGAAGCCTTATGAAGCTTGTTATGTAAGGCAATATTGACCAACAAGCTTAGTAATTGAGCACACAAGTTGTTAGGTTACATAAAACATACATACACACAGACACACACACGTACTGTCCGTGAATAAGCAAATATTATGCGTTCACATGATTTCAATAAATAAACAGCTGGAGAGAGAGAGAGAGAGAGAGAGAGAGAGAGAGAGAGAGAGAGAGAGAGAGAGAGAGAGAGAGAGAGAGCACACACGACCCGACATTTAACACTCCATTATTCTAAGCCAGACAGACAGTATTTACGAACGCTTCCCTCACGCTGATCAACACACGATTCTCTACACGTCGTAAAAGTCGCAGGAATCCCAAGCGACACACACACACACACACACACACACACACACACACACACACACACACACACACACAGTCACATGCCACTGCCGGTTCAAAGTGTGAAGCTTTATTTCATTTATTTATTTTCTTATAATGGAGCTGAATCTTAATCTTCTTTCTCACTACATAAGCATTACTTCAATTCTGAGCCAAAAGGTGAGTAAAATAGAAAAATTGATTATATGGAGAAGTAATGTAACGTTATATATTACCTTGGATATATGGAAAATTAAGCCCGACATGAAAGAAAGGAATTAAATCGCAATCGAACGTAATACAGTTCCAAAAATTACTTTCAAAATACTTCAAAACTAAATGTTACTTAAATTAAAAGCAACTTGCATATATCGTGTGGCAGTATTCCTTTACAAATGACCTGTGAGATGCTGAAAACTATCCCCCCACTTAATTAATGCAATGAGAAAGGTGAGGCAAAAAGACTCGTAATATGATACAAGCTAAAGTCTCTCTAGGACATCAAATGAACTATAATCGTACACAGTGTAACATTACAAAACACACACAATATGCTGCAAACTAACCTTCACTACACTAATGGAATAATTGACAGCTGGTAAAAAGTACGTTTCACAGAGAAAGTTAAAAGCAAATTAAGACTGAGGTAATAAATAACAAAGATGGAAAAAAAAGTACGTTTCAGATTAAATTTAAAAGCAAACTAACACCGAGGTAATAAAATAAAAGATGGGGAAAAAAAAATATACGTTTCATAAAGTCAAAACTAACTCATGAATAATACAATAATAAAGTAAAAAAAAAAGTACAAGTTCTAACTCATGAATAATACAATAATAAAGTAAAAAAAAAAAAGTACAAGTTTAATAAAGAAAGTTCAAAGCAAACAACCTCTAACAAGCGCAATAATAAAGGGGTCGTAAACACCATAAATTGTGTTGCACGTTCAAAGCAAACTGACACTAAACTCAAGAACAAGTAGACGTAAAAAGTGCAGATTTCACAGACCAAGTTCAAAGTCCAAATCAATTCTAACAGGGACTGCCACGTGTGGGTCTGATGGCTTCTTGCAGCTTCCCTTATATTTTCATGTGCTTATATTTTCAAGACACATTTTCTCGTAATTTTGGATAATCCTCTTGACTACTCTTTGTGGGACTTGTATATTCAGTAGGCCTTTTTCCCCTGCCTCTTTAATCCCCTTTACCAGAACCTCCGCTTACGTAGAATAACAACAACGACAACAAATGAACAAGACAAGTAAATAAACAAATAAAATAATGCAACAAACAAAGGAGTGGTAAAGATTTAAGTTTCATAAAGCAAGATCAAAACACAGTAACCTTCAAACTAATGTAATAACTAGAGGCTTCATCTAAAGGGTTCAAAGTTACTGGACGGGTTGGAGTCCGTGCCATAAAGCTGCGCCATAAAGTCTGCACTAGCGCTGATAATCCCAGAGTGCCAAACATCAGACGCTCGCGGCCCGCAGGTTGTTTATTGCCCCGCCCTAACACGTCTGACCGCTTAAACATATCATACTACTTTACTTTCACATTTTACAAGGTAGCTGATATTTTTGTATCTTTTTCTGGCTCTATTGTCCTTTTTTTTCTTTGTTTCCACGAGCGTGTGTGTGTGTGTGTGTGTGTGTGTGTGTGTGTGTGTGTGTGGTTACGTATTCTCCTTTGTATTCATATAACCTTACACACACACACACACACACACACACATCCTATATTTACACTTACAACCCCACCCTTCCCTTTCATTCCACCATCAACCATTTCCATAGCCACGTTTATCATACTCCCAACATATTCCAAAAATTACTGCAGTTTCTTCTTTCTTTCTTTCTTCTTTTTCCGTGTATCCCCCAAAACGCCACAATTTATATGAACATTTTATGATACGCTGCCATTTTTCCAGCTTACCTTTGCTCCCCTTGCCCGCCGCGTCCCTCCCGCAGCGCCCAGACCAAGACCAAGAGAGAGACCCAGACCCACTCAATCAAGAGGCCCAATTTGTGTCCTCGCCAAAACGAGTCTTCGCCGACGCCACTGAACCGCAATCAAATTTAAGATAAAATACTGAATCATGCAGGAAACTCTCTTATCATGCAGATGCCGTGATTCGTAAGCTGAGAGAGAGAGAGAGAGAGAGAGAGAGAGAGAGAGAGAGAGAGAGAGAGAGAGAGAGAGAGAGAGAGAGAGAGAGAGAGAGAGAGAGAGAGAGAGAGAGAGAGAGAGAGAGAGGCTAGACTGCACATTTTTTTCCCCCTGCTTTTCTTTCATGATTTTTCGCCAGCTCTTTCTCTTTTCCTTTCATCTTCTCTCCATCGCTTATCTTTCCTCCTCCCTCCCTCTTTCCCTCTCCCAAGCCCTCCCAACAGGCAACCTTCACCTCTCACAGTCACTCCTCCTCTTTATATCCCTTTTACTATCTCTCCTTCTCTTCCTACATTCCCCGGGACAAAAAATAGTCTCAATAGCAGCTTGTTGCCGCCAAACTGCTGTCCCTTTAAAGGCGTTCTTGGGGGGAAGGGAACGAGAAGATGAGGTCGAGAGGGGAAGACATTGGGGATTAGGATGTGGTCAAGGGGAAGCTGCAGAAGTTAGGGAGTCAGCCGAGGAGGAGGAGGAGGAGGAGGAGGAGGTAAAATAAAAAGAGAGAGAAAGAAAAGAAAAGAGGAATGGAGCGGACCACTGCATGTATTCCGATACCAAATCTCAGATCTGTGGCAGGAAGGAAGGAGGAAAGGAAGGTAGGAAAGGAAAGGAAAGGAAAGGAAAGGAAAGGAAAGGAAAGGAAGGAAGGAAGGAAGGAAGGAAGGAAGGAAGGAAGGAAGGAAGGAAGGAAGGAAGGAAGGAAGGAGGGAGGGAGGGATGGGTGGAATGAAAGGAAGAAACAAAGAGCAGAATAAAGGAGGAAAGAGGGGAAAGATGAAAAAAAAAAGGAAGGGAAGGAGGTGATTGAGTAAGTAAGAAGGAAGGGAAGATTGATAGAATGGAAGTCGGTAGGAAGAATAGGTAAACTAGAAAAAAATGGAACAAGAATGACGAAAAAAAAAGAAGGAACGGAGAAGGAAAGAAGAATAATGTAAAAAAAAAAAAAAAAAAAAAAGGGAGATAAACAGGAACAACCCTCTTTATCTATCCATGTAAGGGAAATATGGAAGAAGTGTACTGAAGGCTGCAGAGGACGATGGGTATAGGACTGAGGGCTAAGGGTACAGTACAGAGAGGAAGCTGAGTGGTGGGAAAGAGGACAGTGCATAGGGGCAGTGATAGGTTGGCTGGGGAGGGTGAGGGGAAGGGGAGAGAAGGTTCAGATGTCCTCAATCTCTCGTACACACAGCCACTCACCATAATGCCTTTGACTTTTAAACAATGGTACTCTCGTTTCTAATCTACTAATACTTTCACTGCTACACAAATATTCCGCCACAGACACGAGGTTTTTGGCACACTTAAACTTCCTTTTAATAGTTCCGTGGTGTACATTAGAAAAAAAAAGTTAATCATCTATTTTTTTTGTGTTCATGCATTTTTTTTATAGGGGTGTGGATGAGAGAGAGAGAGAGAGAGAGAGAGAGAGAGAGAGAGAGAGAGAGAGAGAGAGAGAGAGAGAGAGAGAGAGAGAGAGAGAGAGAGAGCAAACACAGATCGAATCGACAGTCACGGCGTTACTTGGCTTACTAACGTGCAACACACCACTTCGACAGCAAAAACAAGTCCATATATATATATATATCGTTTGTGTTCCTGTGCACGTAACAACACTCACGACCTTTCCTCTCAACACACACACACACACACACACACACGACTAAGTTACGTATATGGTACCAGGCTCTCTCCCTTTCAATCCCTTTCCCTCCCTTCAGTTCTGCATCCCCTCCCTCCCCTTCCCCTTCCCTCCCCCCGCCCTACATGTGCCGCCAGCCGTGAGGACGAGTGAACTGCGATGTATCATGGGCGACACGCGTTCGAGTTCCGATGTGAAGCAAACAAATACAGACACAGAAATAAAAGTCAGTGAGTCAGTTCCCAGTGAGTGTCTGTATCTGTGTGTCTGTGTGTGTTCGTCTCTCCCTGGTTCACTTATTTCATCATTCATGTGGTGACGTGGATTTTAAAACGCAGTTCATCTTTTTAAAGGGAAATCGTGATGAAAATATCTGGGGTACGTGAGTTTTTAAAGTGGGAGATGCCTAGCAAACACGAACCACTTGAATAAAAAACAACTACATAAATGCTTTCGTTTATAAAAAAAAATATCACTGCGTCTTACTGCAACTCGCACGGAATTCAGTTATTTATTTACCCTCCTGTTTTTTCTTGCAAGCAGAGACACAACTACAGCGGCACGGCGAGTTATCTGGCCATCTATTCACCCTGAGCTATGGCAACAAGCGTCTAGAGCAGCAGTACTTGAGCGAGTCTTCCTCCATGACGAAGGAGAAATACTCAAGCTGGAGGGAGCGAGGAGTGCATTGGTTCATACTTAATATACCGTTTTAGTAGCACGGATCTTGCCAGGGCGGTGCACACACGTCCCTGCTTCGTGGTTCTGGTGGTCCTACTGGCGTGACTGTGGGAGGAAGGATGAGGCCAGCGTGGGAGCGGGTGAGTCACGGGTGAGTTACAGGAGTGTCTACTTCAGCGTGGGAGACCAAAGCTTGGGGGTCTAAAGGGTGCAGTGTTTTGTACCTTCTTTTTATGGTGTCTTTAAGGCCTTGAGTAAATTTTCGATTGCTTTTCTTGGCCGAGAGAGAGTTGTACCGTTCCTGGTTGGCTGAGGTGAACCGTCCCCCTCCTCCTCCTCCTCCTCCTCCACCTCTCCCTTTGCCCGGGGAATGATGAGAGTTGCGGTAGTTGTTGTGGTGGCTGTTGTTCTTGGCGTTGTGTTCCTCACAGGTGTCGTCTGGGGAGGGATGGCGGTGGATGGTACCGTTGGAGTAGTGGTGCAGCTCGTCCTCCCCGCACTCTCCCCACGCTCGTTCCGGCGGCCAGTGTTCATGCATGACGTGGCGAACCTGGTAGTGTTGATACATTTCCCTGGCGAACGACAACCCCACGTCATCCTCGCTTGCCTGAGTGGCCGCTGGTTCACTGCTGCTGCTCCCCTGTTGCTCCTGCTGCCTCGTCCATTGTGTATCCTCGGAGTCACGTTTCTCCTCCCTCTCCCGGCTTTCTGTCTGGCCTGGGAACGTGGTGGGGTCCAGGTGTGGGTCATGCAGGGCTGGGGGAGCATCTGCAGGTTTCGCTGACCTACCAGAGTCATCTTCTGATGCTGTGCCCTCAGTCGGCCACTCCTCGATGTGTCTGGGACTGGCGGAGGTGAACACATTGGTCTTCTGCACCTCATCTTCCAGACGGTTTATCTCATTCTCAAACTGCCTGAGGACTTGTTGCTCCTCCTGGTGGCACTGCGTACAGCCGCACTGATCCGGGTGCCACTCTTGGTCGAAAAACATCGCCTGGTTAGGGCCACGACGCCTCCCTCGCTCTGACTCCCGCCGACTCATGCTCACGACTCACACTTGTGCTTTGCAACACACAGAGTGACAGCGTCGGGTGGAAACAAAAAGATCACAGCTGCTTTCTTTTAACACTTTCGAGGGGCAAAGTTTTATACTATCACCAAAGCGTCACCAGTCCAATAACATGCATCTTTCTCAAACTTGCCTAAGAGATGACGTGCAACATCATAACAGTCTGGCTAGGGCCAGGCCAACCTCCCCGACACAGCCCGCACCCCGGCAAGACATTCCTTACACTAGAGGTGAACAAAAACCAAAATACAACCAGCGGTGGCGACGGCGGCGACGTAGTGAAGCGAGAGAGCCTGGGCCAGAACACAGCACCTGTAGCAGCCAGGTATTCCCGCCTGGTGCCGGCGGTGTTAACTTCACGGGCTCTCAGCCACGACTGCCGCCTACCGGAGCCTGGCGGGGCAGCTCAACCCGGGTCTCCGTCTCGGCCGCTGTCGAGTTGCCAGCGAGTCCCGGTGGCAGCGCCACACCCTGCCACGCCACGACTCCCATACACTCCCCGCCGCCAAGAAATGTTCATTGATATATTTAACGATAATTGCACTTCTGACAAGGGGGCGACACGGGGGAGAGGCGGCAAGGGGGTGACTGGAAGAAGTAGGAGCAACAGTGGCCGGCCGCCGTCTTCCGCACTGCCTGAGTCAATACGTCTGCCAGCATCGGCGGTCGTGATTTATGCCCATCCGGCGCTGAAGTGACTCTATCCTCGACAGTAACTGGCCGGCCACTGTTTCCTCCCGCGGCATCACCATCACCACTATCACCACCACCACCACCATCACCACCACCCCTCTCTTCTCTCCACCATCACCAGCAACAACAAAAACAACTTCCCACTATCATGATGGTTTCAAGTGACAGTTGTTCGCTTAATTTTTTCACTTGCGAGGATCAGCAGACTCAGGCTCGGCTTACACTCAACAGTTCCACTCATCAAGACTATAAAAGACTCACACACACTCAATGACTGACTAACAAATAGGGAAGAAGCCCCCTTCCTCTCCCTCCTCCTCCTCCTCCTGTCTTATTATCTTTAACATCCTCTCCTTCAAGCTTCAGAAGTTCACAATTCTTCTTGCGGCTTCTTAACATTTACAGTCACTTTTAACATTTACTACATTCTTGCACACACACACACACACACACACACACACACACACACACACACACAAACACACACACACACACACACACACACGGCAGTATATTTTTCTTCCACTAAAATTTGTAAACACCATTCTCGTCAAACACTTTCTTCCTCATCTCTGTCTCTCCTTGGACGCTGAGAGAGAGAGAGAGAGAGAGAGAGAGAGAGAGAGAGAGAGAGAGAGAGAGAGAGAGAGAGAGAGAGAGAGAGAGAGAGAGAGAGAGAGAGAGAGAGAGAGAGACGAGGAAAAGCGACTCCCAGACAGAACCACTTGCAAGGACGTCCTGAAATGATGCCCCCCGGCCGTAATGCAATTGTGTGGTTGGTCACTTGGAAGGAAGGAGCGAATGTGGTGCAACGTAACCTCCACAGAAGAAGAAGAAGTAAACAAGTCGGAAAATAAGTCACACAATACGTTACTTCCCTTTACTGGGAGATAGAGAGAGAGAATAAAAAAAAAGGGGGGGGGGCACAAGGAATGAGTTTTAAAAAAGTATATATCAGGTGTTGCTCTTTTCCATCTAATTCAAGGAGTGGCCCAACTTAATTATATAAAGTGTTGGGGTGTATTAGGTGTAGGTGTAGACAGGGTAGGGAAGGAAGGAAGGAAGGAAAGTAGGTAGGTAGATGTCGGGAGAAGGTACGCAGAGGAGAAGGAAAATTGTATAGAAGGTAGAAGAGAGATTAGCTGTGGGGGAAGATAATGGGGGAAGATAGATGAAAGTTTACGATCAACATGTAGTGAAAAAGATATGAAAGAATGAAGGAGAGAAGGGGGATAGGGAAGACAGTAGAAGAGAAGACACGAGTAAGTGATAGAGAAATAAAAAATAGAGAAGAGAAAGGAGACAAAGAAGTAGAAATATGGTAGGAAAGGAAGGAAAAGAGTAAATAAATAAAGCAGGGAAGAAAGGTTGTAGGAAAGAAAGAAAAAAAATAACACAGAACAAGGTAGATAAGATAGAGGAGACAGTAGAAGAGAAGGCTTAAAAGAGAAGGTCGTCCGGTCAGGGTAGACAGGCTTATAGGAAGAGGCACCGTCAGGAGGAGGAGGAGGAGGAGGTTGTGGGGGTCTGTGTGACTGGTAGTGTGGTAGTGTGGCTAGATTACACCTCATGATAAATTTACAGAGGACAAGGAAAGGACACCCACCACCCAACTAGTTCACACACACACACACACACACACACACACACACACACACACACACACACACACACACACACACACACACACACTACACCATTCACCACCACATTCAACATCCCCCATCAAACATTCACGGCACGCAATACTCACCCTACACCCCTCCCCACCTGCTACACCAGCTCACCTAATTCCCCTTCCTAACACCCCAGTACCTTGGCTTCCCCACGTCTCCAGCCTCAGCTCTTACCCGTCTACCTTACCTGGTCACAAAAGTCTTTACTATGAGCAAGTCGCCTGGTTTTACCCCCCACGTCTACTTACCTTCACTGCCACCTCGCAGCTCCCTTCTGTCTGGCCTTCACTGTCTTCCCCATACTTATCTAGGCCCCAGATAACACAGGTGATAACAGGTAATAGCAGGTTAATTACTATGTATGTGTGGAGGTGTATGAAAAGTTTCTCCATATTTCTTCGGGTAGTTTTCTTTAAAATACGAGTAATTTGTTTGTATTGATGGTCTTGTTTGATTGAAACTGATTGTTAGTTATATGTTTTTTATCACTAACTTTTTTTTTCTGCCTTTCCTCGTGTATCGTTAATTCCTTCAGTTTAGTTGCACTCTATATATATATATATATCACAAAATGACGGTATTTCTATGCACGAAAGGGCTTAAAATTATCACTAGCTACTCATCCGATACAATTCATATCTTTGTTCTGACTAACACCTGGTGCGTCCATAAACCTCGAAAACCGTCAGTGGTAGGGAACGAGAGAGAGAGAGAGAGAGAGAGAGAGAGAGAGAGAGAGAGAGAGAGAGAGAGAGAGAGAGAGAGAGAGAGAGAGAGAGAGAGAGAGAGAGAGAGAGAGAGAGAGAGAGAGAGAGAGAGAGAGAGAGAAAAGCCTCTGAATATCTCGTGCATTCATTTGGGCAGTGCATTTCACACTTTCCACAGCACAAATATACCATAAAGGGTTGGACTTGGTTTTGTTCGGTCAGCGAGGCACGTATTGCATTAACTTCACCTCCTTCACCCATTACCCGCCGCGCCGAACTGCCCACTAGACACGTATTAACAGAGGCGTCGTCACCCTCGCCCTCTTCTCCCGGGACTGCCAGGGAGAGGGTCAGAGGGAGAAGAGTGGCACTTTTACAGAGAGCACCGCTTCCTAAGTTACTGACACTCGTGATGCTTCAAATCCTCCTGCAGTTTGAAATACTGGCTCAAATTTTTACTTTAACAGCTTCAAATCCTTCTCCAGCTTGAAATACTGGTTTGAATCTTACTCTAGCAACTTCAGATTCTTCTCAGCTTGAAATACCGGTTTGAATCTTACTCTAACAGCTTCAGCTTCTCCTCAGCTTAACACAATGGTATGAATCTTACTCTAGCAGTTTCAAATCTTCCTTCAGCTTGAAATACTGGATCAAATCTTACTTTCACAGCTTCAAATCCTCCTCCAACAACTTGTATACTGTTTAAATTCTACTTCAACAGCCTGCAATGCTCGTATAAATCTCTCTTGTGCTAGCTTAAAAATGGAACGGTACGTACATTAAGAACCTCTTTCGTTACCTTGAAAAGAAGAGTAAAACCTGAAACACCTTGAAAAACAATGAAACCCTCTCCCAACTGCTTCAAAACACACTGGGACTCCTCTTATTCCTTCAAAACACGTTAAATTCCCCTTTCACGGCCTTAAAAACCTACAGAATCCTCCTTTTAACAGCTTCAGACACCCATGCATCATAATTCCCCGTAGCACACTCGCCCAAGCGCTGATGATTGCGGCAATACAGCAGATGGATCAGTTTCCTTGCATCCCAGCAGATATTTTCTTACTCTTGGTATTCTTAAAGGCTTTGAACTCCCATTAACACAAATTTTAAATCCCACTGGCATTATTACTCGGGGTCTGAATGAGTGTTTTTACCCATTGATGATGCAGAATTCCGTTGGTTGTAGAGATCAGAAGCAGCAACGTTTGTGAATGTAGGAATGTAGGCCAGTCTGAACACACTGAGCTCACCAACCAACCAACCAGCCAGCCAGCCCAGGAAGCAAGCAAGCAAGCAAGCCAGCCAGCTAATCAGTCAGCTAATCAGCCAGCCAGCCAGGCGCCAGCCATCAGCCCAGCCAACCAGCCAGCCAGCCAGCCGCCAGCTATCACCCCAGCCAACCAGCCAGCCAGTAAGCCAGCCAGCCAGTCATCAGCCCAGCCAACCAGCAAGCAAGCCAACCAGCCAGTCAGCCAACCAGCCATCAGCCCAGCCAGACAAGTAAGCAGGCCAGCCAGCCAGCCATCAGCCCAGCCAGCCATCAGCCCAACCAGCCAGTAAGCCAGCCAGCCAGCCAGCCAGCCAGTAAGCCAGCCAGCCAGCCAGTATGCCAGCCAGCCAGCCAGCCATCAGCCCAGCCAGCCAGCCAGCCATCAGCCCAGCCAGCCAGTATGCCAGCCAGCCAGCCAGCCATCAGCCCAGCCAAGCCTATCACCTCGCTGTCTATTGATCCCTATCGAACTTGAGAATCATGTTTATCGAGTCCACTTACTTCAATCAGACTGTATCGATTCTGACTCCAGTAATTATACCCCCCACTAAGCTCATGTATCCTAATTTACACATGGTTACCTGGGCGAAATTTAGCTCTCCTGGTTAAATCATCCTTACCTGTAATACTTGAGTTTGTTTGTCCTAATTATGCACTGGAATTATCTCTCTTCTTTAAAAGTATTGCTAAAAAATGTGAAGGAAAAGCAAATTCTATACAAGGAAGGAAAAGTAAATGGCGTTTTTTTTTTCTTGTGTAATAAGGAAAGACAAAACTCGAAGCTCCAGAGAGAGAGAGAGAGAGAGAGAGAGAGAGAGAGAGAGAGAGAGAGAGAGAGAGAGAGAGAGAGAGAGAGACTAGTCACTTAATTTCCTTCACTCTGCTCTGCTTCTCCCACACGCAAATTAAAGAAAACCACAAACTTCTCTCTCTCTCTCTCTCTCTCTCTCTCTCTCTCTCTCTCTCTCTCTCTCTCTCTCCAGACACCACCCCCTCAGCTCCCAAAGTACACGTGTTTTTAAGTAATTTTTTAAGTTACAAACTGTCAGGATGAATTGAAGGTGAAAACTACAGGCAGGAGAAATCTGTTTTTGTTACAACGAGGTAAAGTTTCAAGACTAAAATAATAATTCATTGGTCCTTTAGCTTGACTGTCGAGGATGTCCTTAAAAATACGACCATTGATTTGAGAGGAAGGAAGGAAGGAAGGAAGGAAGGAAGGAAGGAAGGAAGGAAGGAAGGAAGGAAGGAAGGAAGGAAGGAGAGAAGGAAGATAAAAAAAGGAAGGAAGGAATGGAGAGAAAAGGAAGGAATGAACAAAAAGCAGAAATGACTGACTGACTGAATGAATGAATAAAGGGAGGAAAGAGAGGAGGAAGAAAAAAAAGAAAGAAAGGAATGAGGAGAAAATGAATGAATGAATATGAAAATTAATGAAGGAAGGAAGAAAAGAAGGAAAAAAGGAGTGAAGAGAAAAGGAAGGAATGAAGACACGCAGAAATGAATGACTGAATGGAGGAAGGAAAGAAGAAAGAAAAAGAAGGGAAAGGAATGACTAAATAAAGAGGCACAAGAATGTCAGTAGTAACAGTAAAGTAAGGAATGAAGAGAGATAAAAGAAAATAAAGGAAGAAGGAAGGGAAGGAAGGTTTAAGAAGGTCGATAGTAAGGATAACGGAAGAAAAAATAAACAGAAATAAAGGAAAATAAAGGGAGAAGGGAAGGGAAAGAAGATATAGGACGACAAGAGGAAAGGGGGAAGAAATGCACACAAAGATTAAAGGAGAGAAAAAAAAGAGGGAAAAAAATGATAATAACAACTAAAACAAATGAAAGGAAATGAAACTAAATAAGCACAAAGGTCAGGAAAGAATATGAGGAGGAGGAAAAAATTGAGAAAAAAGAGAAAAGAAGGAAAGACCAACACGAAAGCGGAAGGAAGGAAGAGAGGAGGAGGAGGAGGAGGAGGAGGAGGAGGAGGAGGAGGAGGTAAATCCATGAGCCGAACACATCAGGAGTTTCATTAACAGGAATCAATCATCGACCAGGTACACATTCCCACAGGTATCGTGCCCATACCTGTGATAGCGTGCGTGCGTGTGCCAGTGTGTGTGTGTGCGTGTAGGCACGTGCACACACACACACACACACACACACACACACACACACACACACACACACACACACACACACACACACACACATACACACACACACAAGCAGTCTTCGTGAGCCATTCATTCATATTTCACTAATACTTCCTGCTACCTTATGGTTTTCTGTCATAATTATCTTCTTTACCTTGGAAAAAAAATAATTATAGCCTATTCTAATCCTTTCTCTTATCCCTAAAACATCCACCATTCTAACTCAACCTACTACTCGACAACCAACCTTAATTCTTTCACTTATCCATAAAACATCCAAACTGAACGCACTGTTAACAAAATCCTACCCCAACTCTTTCCTTTGTCCCTAAAAAACATCTAAACTAAACATAGAAACAAGAAAATATGACTGCAATTCTCTTCCTTAACCATAAATAACAATATGGCTGCAAATTCTCTTCCTTAAGCATCCAAACCAAGACTTAACGGATCATTCTCCAAAAAAAAAAAAAAATCCCACAAAACAAATCCTGTTACCTTATAATGCTCTACCTAAATCCCTCGTCTTAACTCCGAAAAGCATACAAACTCATCCACGGATCCCATGTAAAGAGAAGGTCGTTTTTCCCCCCACTTGACCTAACCTAACCTAACCTAATCTTATTTAACTTCACTTTTATCCCTCTCTCTCTCTCCCCGGGAAGGCTCAGTACCTTTGACTCACGGAGAGCTTAAACCAGGTAAGTGAGCATTATCGAATATCTGTACAGGTGGAGGAGGAGGAGGAGGAAGAAGAGGAGGGGGGAAGGAAGAAGAGGAGGAGGAGCTGGGTAGATAAGGTGAAAGAGGTAATAGGGAGAGTATACGAGGAAAAGGAGGAACGGAAAAATTATGATAAAGATTGAAAATAAGGAAAAGGGCGAAGAAGATGACGAAGAAGAGGATTAAAGCGGAATGAAAGAGGAGGACTTGGAGTAGATAAGGTGAAAGAGAAGATACACTAAGAAAGGGAGGAACGAAAAAGGTGAGAGAGAGAGAGAGAGAGAGAGAGAGAGAGAGAGAGAGAGAGAGAGAGAGAGAGAGAGAGAGAGAGAGAGAGAGAGAGAGAGAGAGAGAGAGAGAGAGAGAGAGAGAGAGAGAGAGAGAGAGTAGAAAAGATGAACAATGTAAAGGAATATGAAAATTTGAAACAAGACAGAAAAGGAAACGTACAAAAAAAAAAAAAAAAAAAAAAAAAAAAAAAAAAGGAAGAGAAACAAGAACAACAACACGGAATTAAATATTGAAAGGTAGAGGACAAAAAAAGGACGAAGGGGGAAGGGGGTAAAAATAGAAATATATTGACATGAATAGGAGGAGGAGGAGGAGGGAGACGAGAACGAGGGGGCCAAGGAAGAGGAAGAGGAAGAAGAGGAAATGGGGAAAGCCTAAGAGGTCATGTCGATCAGTACCTGTCGATTATAGCACACCTGAGCAGCCTCCGAACACACCTGTGCTTACCTGTACCCGAGGAATTAAAGTGAGGATGGGAGGAGGAGGAGGAGGAGGAGGAGGAGGAGGAGGAGGAGGAGGAGGAGGAGTACAAGATGAAAGCAAATATCTTCTTACTTTTCCTAACTTTCGTGTTCAACAATTACGAATAACATATTTTTTTATTTCTTTCTTCTTTCGTCTTTTTTTTTATACTTAACAAACTTTTTAACTTTTTTTCTTCGTTTCTCTTTCCTTTCTCAACTTTTTTTGTTTATTTTTTCAACGCAAAACAATGACCTCCTCAATTTCCTTTTTTTATTTCTCCTTTCCTTTCTCTTCCTTTCGCTTCTAAACAAAGATCTTTTCACATTCCCAGTCGATAATCAATAAAAGCTTTTCTCATTATAAATTTCTCACCTTTACATTACCTAACAATTGAGTTCCTACTTCTCTTAGGGACAATGTCAAATAACAGCTACAATTCTCTTTTTCTCATCCATTATATTCAATCATCTATTTCCTTATCTGTTACTTAATGGGGGTTTCTGAGTACAAGATGCAAAAAGACTACGGAGGAAAGGCCTGGTGGAAGAAGAGGAAAGGTGGGTAATGATGCGTGGATGTGGGTGGAAGGTGAGGTGACGTGAGTGGAGCCAGTGTGTGGACGGAGCAGGACGGTGGAGATACAGGGTGGAGTTCTAGTGGAAATATAAGTGGATAACATGAAAAAAAAGTAAAGTTTAAACCTGAAACGATGAAAACGAAATAAAATTGAAGTATGGGAAGAGGACAAGGCGAGAAAATGATAAATGAAAAGGTGAAAATGAAGGAAAGAGGAAATGATGAGAAGAGGGAAGGCTGAAAATGAACTGAAGTGACAGTGACACATTATGAACAAGAAGAAACAGAAGAGGACGCGGTACAAATAGAGTAGAGGTAAGGTACATGAAGCGAAGTGGTGGGCAGGTACTGTGCGGATGATACGGAGTGAGGGGAAGGATGTGCGAGGGAGAGACAGAGAGAGACAGGGTGTGGATGACGGCGCAGGGTGAGGGGGAGGCAGGGTGAAGCAGAAGCCAGCGCACGTTGCCCCTCTCTCATCCAATTATCTTCTAAACAAGACTGACAAGACGCCACCACCGCTGCTCCCGTCATCCGCTCCTGCTGCCTGCTGTTCCTCCTCTTCCTCCTGATCCTCCTGCTGCTGGTGTTGCTACTCTTTATATTTTCATCTACTGATTATAATGATGTTTCTTCTGTTACTCCTCCATCTCCTCCTCCTCCTGCTTTTGTTATTAATCTTGTTTATATATATATATTTTTTTATATATACGAATCAGTGATTTTTAACGATTTCTCTGGTGTTTTTACTAAGTTACTCATCATCCTCCACCTCCTTCTCTTTTTCCTTCTCCTTCTCTTCCTGTTGTTGCTGCTGTTTGTACTCCACCTATGAGCTGCAGTAGTTTTCAATTCCCTGCTGTTTGTGTCTGGTTATTGCTCTACCTCTTCCTCCGTCTTCTGCTTATATTACTGCTGTTGTTTATATTCTATCTCTGAATTATACTTATTTCAACTCTTCCTGCTACATCACTGTTCCTCCCTCTTCTCGTCCTCTTCCTCCTGCTCCTTCTTCTGCGTCTCCTGCTAACGCCTCTGCTGTTGTTTCTACTCCATCTATGATTCTGATTTGTAACTCCCCTGCTGTTCCTGCTACATCATTACTCGTATTCCTCCCGCTTCTCTTCCCCCTTGCTCCTGCTCCTCCTCCGTCTGCGCCTCCTGCTGACGTTACTGCGCTATTTCCTCGTCTGCCTCCTCGTCCCGGTACACTTATTGCTGCGTGTTCTGCTGGCGCGCCTCTAGTGCCTCTTTTACTGCTGTTGCCTCACGCAGCATCATCTTACTGCCTCTGCTGCAGCCTCTGTTTTAGGACCATAATCTGAAACATTTCTGCGCCGCACCTCCACTACATTCAAAAGACCCCACTAGTTGAAGTTCCACGCGTTTTTAAGAGTGTCTTTATAGTTTTAGTGATAAGTTAATATTATTTCTATATTATTAATAGGAGAAACACTCTTGAGAATCAGGTTGATCATCTCTGTGGTCTTTGAAAATAGTCGTGGTGAGAGAGCTAAGCGTTTCTGAATACAAGCCTTGTTGTTCCCCGCCCAGTGTGGGTATCGGCGCTGTTTCACCTCTCCATGTACTCAAGGAGATCTGCTGGAGTGCCTTGTAGTGGGATAAGACTTCAGGTATCCATGCTACAATAGTATACATATGCAGGTACAACGAGGTGATTATTCTGCACCTGATGGCAACCTGTCTTTCTGCCATGGCTGATTCGAGTTCCATCAGTGTTCCTTCTAAAGTCTCTTGGTGTTCATTTGTGATGTTTATCGTGGTGCGTGTTTTAGTAGAGTGATAAAGTGACTGAAAATAAGGCAGTAGTAGTAGTAGTAGTAGTAGTAATTTCTAGTTCTGCAGGAAATAATGACCTCATGGTGGGTCACGATGCCGCCCAGGTGTTACTCAGTGACCTGTCCTTGTGTCGTGGTGGTGGTGGTGGTGGTGGTGGTGGTGGTGGTGGTGGATGGGATAAGGATATGAATGAGTCTTATTGTGCTGGATTGGGATGGACTGGAAGAAGGATGTAGGACAGGGATGAAAAATGGATTGTATGGGTTCTTTTGTGGTGGATGGGGGATGGGGGATGGATGGGTGATGGGTGATGGATGGGTGATGGGTGATGGGGATAGGGGGAAGCGAAGGATAAGGAAGATGACGGTCCTACTTGACAGTGGTTCCTATTCGGCAACTTCCGGTCAATTACCTGTAATGGCCGGTCTCTCTCTCTCTCTCTCTCTCTCTCTCTCTCTCTCTCTCTCTCTCTCTCTCTCTCGTGCATTCCCTACTCGTGTGTGTGTGTGTGTGTGTGTGTGTGTGTGTGTGTGTGTGTGTGTGTGTGTGTGTGTGTGTGTGTGTGTGTGTGTGTGTGTGTGTGTGTGTGTGTGTGTGTGTGTGTGTGTGTGTGTGTGCGCGCGCGCGCGCGCGCTGTGTCCTATCCCCCCACCCTCTCTCTCTCTCTCTCTCTCTCTCTCTCTCTCTCTCTCTCTCTCTCTCTCTCTCTCTCTCTCTCTCTCTCGTTCTCCAGGTGATCCCCAAGACACACATCTGTGCAGCACCTTTATATCAATCAGCAGGTGTTGTGATAGTAATAGTGTTAAAATTAGTAGTAGTAGAAGTATAAGCGATGGTGGTCGTGGTGGTAGTGGTGGTGGTGGTGGTGGTGGTGGTGGTGGTGGTGGTGGTTGTGAAAGGCCTCAGTCAGTTCAATGCATAAAGAAATAACTCGTTCAAAACACAAACTGCACTTGGTCAATATAATGGTTCATGCATGAGTGTTCCTTTTATTTTTTTTTTTATTAACTTCATCGCTGCTCTAGTAAAGGACAAAAAAAGTTCCGATGCTGTACGTGCGCGTGTAAAAGTTTTAATACACGCATCGATGTTTAAAGAGATGCCTTTGTGTGGAACCTTTTCACTCTCTCTCTCTCTCTCTCTCTCTCTCTCTCTCTCTCTCTCTCTCTCTCTCTCTCTCTCTCTCTCTCTCTCTCTCTCTCTCTCTCGCTCGCTCTTTTCCCCCTCCATCTTTTTTTTTTTTTTTTTGCGTGTGGTTTTCTTTTTCTTTCGCCACTCCGTTGTGGGTTTTAAAACTGACGCACTTCACTGATTTAAAGATTCATCTATTGCGAACCACGTGATGGGAAAAGGGACTCTGCTGCTCGCCCCATCACTCAGGAGGCCGCCACGTCAGCGAGGGAACACTCCCACCCCCACCACCACCATCACCACCACCACCAACAACAACAGCAATAATGTGTGTGTGTGGCGTGGATTAGGTGAGGTTAGGTAACTAGTTTGGTTGGTTATGTTAAGTTAGGTTAGGTTGTGTGGTGGTGTGGATGAGGTGAGGTGAGGTGAGGTTATGATAGGTCAGACTAAGTTGTGTAGGTCTGACAGTGGTTGATGTGTGTGGTGTGTGGTGTTGGTGAAGTGAGGTTAGGTTAAGTTAGGTTACCACTACCACCACCACCACCACCACCACCACCACCACCACCAACAACAACAACAACAACATAAGCATCTACATCACCATCAATCACCATCATCACTACTAATAACGACACCACCACCACCTCCACCACCACCACCACCACCACCACCAGCACAGCCACTATCAACACACCTACCACTCCATTCCCCCATGAAACTACTATGCTTCTATAACACTGCCATTACGTGTACATCACTCAATATATTCCTGCATCTAACTTTACCTTATAACGAATTTACCTTTACGATATAACGAAAGAAAGTAAAAAATAAGGAACTGAAATCACCGCCACCGCCACCACCACCACCACCACCACCACCACCACCACCATCACCACTACCATTTTTATTACTCCTTACTCACCAAAGAGAGAGAGAGAGAGAGAGAGAGAGAGAGAGAGAGAGAGAGAGAGAGAGAGAGAGAGAGAGAGAGAGAGAGAGAGAGAGAGAGAGAGAGAGAGAGAGAGAGAGAAAGGTCGTGGAACCGCAAACACTGAAGAAAAAAAGTGAGGGGGAAGTAAAAAAAGAAAATAAACAAAAAAAAAGAAAAGAAATAATAATAATAATAATAATAATAATAATAATAATAATAATAATAATAATAATAATAATAATAATAATAATGATAATAATAATAATAATAATAATTAGACAACGACACAAGCCGAAGTGATGAGAAATATAAAACGATTAAAAAAGGAAGAGAAGAAAAAAAAGAAAAACGAACGATGAATGGAAACGAAAAAACGAATAAAAAAGAGAAGAGAGAAAACAAAGAAGAAAGGAAGCGAAGGAGGCTATAAAAAAATATTCGATCAATTGCCGCAAACACAGACGAAGGAGAGGAAGAAAGGAGGAAAGGAAGAAGAAGAAGAAGAAGAGGAAAAATAAGAGTAAAAAATCGAACAATGGCTGCAAACATTTACGAAAGGAGAGAGAGAGAGAGAGAGAGAGAGAGAGAGAGAGAGAGAGAGAGAGAGAGAGAGAGAGAGAGAGAGAGAGAGAGAGAGAGAAGCCTTATGTGGTCGTCTTTCTTTCTTTCTTTCTCTCTCTCTCTCTCTCTCTCTCCCCCTCCTTGCTAATAATCACCTACCTTCGTAGAAAACGGAATAACATAACAACTTCTCTCTTCTAACTTCTATCCAATCTTATTTCAGCATAAATCTCCCAAGAAAAATTTTGAGGCCTACATAAGGCACACCATTTTTCACACATCGTCGTAGAGAGAGAGAGAGAGAGAGAGAGAGAGAGAGAGAGAGAGAGAGAGAGAGAGAGAGAGAGAGAGAGAGAGAGAGAGAGAGAGAGAGAGAGAGAGAGAGAGAGAGAGAGAGAGAGAGAGAGAGAGAAATTGCCAGGAAAATGGGGGAGGTGAAGCTGTGATGATGTTATCGGGAAGGAGACGGCGGGAGGAAGGGAGGGAGGGAGGGAAGAAGCGAGGAACCTCTTCACGTCTTTCTTCCGCTACCTCCCGCTGACGTCTACCTAACCGGAGAGAAGGAGAAGGAGGAGGAGGAGGAGGAGGAGGAGGAGGAGGAGGACCTGATGGACACCTGCCCTAAGGTATATGTTCTCTGATACGCGGTGATACACATGGCATATGACAGGAGGGAAGGTGGCAGAGAGGAGGAAAGCAGCGGAGGGAAGGGAGGGAAGGGAGGGAAGGGAGGGAAGGGCAGTAGGCAACGATCGGGTATCTCTGGTAAAGGGAAAAGTTTGGGACAATAGCAATTTTGACTTACAAATTTACCTCCCCCCTCCCTTCCCCTTCCCCCTCACAGCAGGTCGAGGTGGTCAGTCAGATGCTGCTGGAAAGAGAGAGAGAGAGAGAGAGAGAGAGAGAGAGAGAGAGAGAGAGAGAGAGAGAGAGAGAGAGAGAGAGAGAGAGAGAGAGAGAGAGAGAGAGAGAGAGAGAGAGAGAGAAGGAATTCGCTCGTTCGTTTTCCAATAAATAAGAAAAACATTCACTCCTTCCTTCTCAGTCAGCGGGAAGAAAAATGTGCCATCCTTTCCTTTCTTTCTGGGAAACCGGGCACAAAAAAAATATCAAATGTAAAAAATACTTCTTTCCAGTTACCAGGATAAAAACTCGCTCTTTAATTCCCTTCCAGTGAAGCGAATATGGAACATTTACGTGTTTCTTTCTGGTCAAGAGGAAAGGAACACGAAAGAAACGGATTTTTGAGAACCAGAAACATTTGTAGGTGAAGTGCGGCTAACAACACCTCATGGCAGACAAATAAACGTAACGGAATGAAAACAACAGACGCACTATCACCACAACTTCCAGACGGCGAGAAACACACGAACGGAGAGAGCAGCCGACATGAAGCAACACCACCTGGGATATAAATATATGGGGAAAACCTCAAGAGTCTCCAAGATACGTAGAAAAGCAGGTAAGCGTTGTAGTGCGTGGCTGGGAGGGACGAGGGACGAGGGGCGTGACAGGCGGGCCGGGAGAGACAATGGGTGGAGCCTCGAGACAATGTATTCACGGTGGACTGTCCTCGAGGCCTGAAGATCACAAGACATGATAATGAGGCTTGCTGAGGTAAACCTGAAGAATGGACGGAGGGGGTTGGGGGTGCTGCGTGCTGGGCTGAGTTGAAATGTGTCTGTGTTGGGAAATGCACGTGGAAAGTGGGCTGTGAAGGGTGGCGGGCATGGCGTTGGGAAATGGATGAATAGGTGAGTAGGTAAGGAGGTGCCACTTGTCTTCATTTTCTTTAAGGTTTCCGCGTTTTCTCTCTCTCTCTCTCTCTCTCTCTCTCTCTCTCTCTCTCTCTCTCTCTCTCTCTCTCTCTTAACATGGTCTAGTTGATATTGATCTGGTTTTCAGGACAGTTTCCGTGATTCTTGTGGATAAGTGCATGTGTCACGGTCGGAAATGAATGGATAGATGAACAGTGAGTGAGGCGCCATTGACTTTATATAATCTTCGCTGTTTTACCTCAACTATATTTAAGAGACAAGTTAAGCCGGTTTTCAAGACAATTTCATGATCCTAGCCACAGTTTTAACAATAATTCTATAGGCCCGTACTCAAGATTAGTTTCATGATTCCACTCACAGCAAAACAAACATTCTAATCTGCCATCAAGAGAAACACCAGCGAGATCCCGTATATTGATCCCTATAGCCTTTGAAAAACAGTCCTTATTAGACCACAACGTAAGAGTGATGATGATTGACTAATTGATTGGTTAACTGACTGACTGATTTAACCCTTTCAGTACCACAGCAAGGTTTTCTTCTGGATACCATTACAAGACTGCATTATTCGTAAGATTGTATAAAAGTTGTGATGAAGGCGTTGGAAATAATGTCCAGCAACTCGTGTCGTGTGTTTCTTCTTTGCATGACCCTGTTGTGGTTAAGGAAATGCGTTTGTTTTTAATAAATTTCTTCCTTCTTACGTGTTTCATTTCCTCTTGGTGATTCTTGGGTTACAACACTCGTCCACTAATGTCGCAGCTCTATCAACCCTCTTCTGCTTAATAACAAGATATTTTGAAGCTTTGAATTATCCTCAGTACTGAAATAATGTGTCCATGTGACCGAAGCTTCGAAACATTGCTTACCGGTTGTGGTAGGAAGGGAAGGAGCCGAAGAAGGGACAAGGGAAGGGAGGATGATGCACAGTACACGTCTTTAGAGGTGTAGCAAAGCAGGGGAGTTGTATGGCTGCAGGAACTTCAGCGGAAAGAATTATGTGGGATTTGAGACACGAAGCTTCCTAGTTCAAGACGGGATTGTGTCACTTTACTCGACGCCACCTCAAAGAGAGAGAGAGAGAGAGAGAGAGAGAGAGAGAGAGAGAGAGAGAGAGAGAGAGAGAGAGAGAGAGAGAGAGAGAGAGAGAGAGGAACCGTCCAAAGGTTATTTTACGATGCTTATTAACCTTTACATCCAATTCTATTAACTTCAAAGAGCAAAATAAGGTTTATAAATATTACCTTTTTATGTTTTTTTTTGGATGGTTATTTTACACATTAAATTATCTACCGCCTTTTTTTTATATGATAGAGAGATACATAAAGGCTACAATTCTACAAGCAAGGGATGAAAATGAAGTACAAAACAGCGGCGTTGGTTCTTACGAGGCTCTAGTGAGGAGCGCACTGTCACACGTGGTCGGCGCAGGACGGGGGGAAAAAAAAATGGACAAAAAAAAGTGGAAGGAGATGAACGCCATAACACAACAAAATGGGCGTGTGGTGGTGAGTGGAGGTGGTGATGACATTGGCAGTGGTGGTGCGAGTGTGGCGGAGATAAAAAACGGTGTGATAACAGAGTCGGTAATGGTGTTTGCAACGATCATGGTGGCGGCGATAATGTGGCAGCGGCGGTGAGGGTGTTGACAGCAGGGAGGAGGAGGAGGAAGAGGAGGAAGAGGAGGAGGGGAGACCAGTGAAGGGAGACTCGTGCACGCTGGCAGGAGACGGAAGCCCCATCACTTGTATCTTAATCGTTGCCTCCCGTAGCGCCCCTTCCCTTCACTCCCTTCACTCCCCCCACGTGCATGTCGCCTCACCCCGCGCGGCTCTGGCTCGTCCCTGCCGCTCCTGAAGGTGGCGGCTGAGGGTGCGGCGGCTCAGTGACGAGGGAGCCACACGCGGTCTTGCCTTATTGCAAAATCAGCTGCTGGGTGGCTGGTGTTTGCATCAGCTCTTGAGGTGGTGGTGTTCTCTCTCTCTCCTCTCCTCTCCTCTCTCTCTCTCTCTCTCTCTCTCTCTCTCTCTCTCTCTCTCTCTCCTGTCAATTCCGATCTTCTTCATGTCTTCCTCCCTTAATTTCAATTTTCCTCCCCGTCTATTCGGTTTGCCTGGCTGGTCATTCTGTCCGTCTCTGCCTCGCCGCGTGGGAGTCTCCGGGTCTCGCTATCACTCACGCCTTCCCCCTTTCGGTCACTCTTTGTCTGCCCGGCCACTCGTCCCTCTGCACTATTAATATTCACCTTGCAGTTCTTTGTCTCGGTGTTCCTGTGCGTCTCATCATTAGTCATCCTTCACGTGATTAACTTTCCCTATCGTGCGCCTCGTCTGATCCACTCGTGTTTGTCTCCGCGCTTCTCCCCTCGCTGGTTTTTCTCCGCTGAGGGACATCACAATACCGCGCCCCACGTGGCATCTACACTGATAATTGACACGGTGTTAACGCAAGCTTACCTCCTCCTTCTCTTTAACAGGGTAACAATACAGTGTGTTGTGTACATGCCTGTTAACTTCATCAACTGTAGCTTCGTTATTTTTTATTTTTTTATTTTTTTTCCTTCAGTCTTACATGATTTCCTTTTACGGCACGAGACTAAGGCTTTAGTGCTCTCTTAGTGCCTTTCAATGTCCATTAGGAGATACCATGCCCCACCTAACCTAACCTAGCTCATTAACTGTAGCTTCTGTATATTTTCCCTTTCCCTTACAAGAATATGGCTTTAATTCTTTCCTAGTCCCTTTACACAAGATGTCCCGCCTAACCTAAGCTAATATATCACCTAATCTAGCCTATCTATCCCCACTTGTCACAAACCCCAATATAGATGTATGACGCCCTTAAACAGACAGATATAGGCGTCTTCCGGGTGCGTGTCACGGAGGATGGGCGGCAGGAAGGGCCAAGGAGACGGGAGGATGGGAGGGACGGGCGGGAGGAAGGGGTGATGAACGGGAAAAGGCGGAAGGAACGGTTAGAGAAAGAGGAGGATGAAGACTGGGAAAGGTGAAGGAAAGGAGTGTATTGAGAGCTGAAGGAAAATATGAGAGAAAGGAAGAAAAGAACTGATAGAAAAATAGAAAGGATGAAAGGCGGGAATAGCTGTAGGAATATGCTAAAAAAAAGCAGAATAAAGACATTCATAAGACGGGAAGAACGATAAAAAAAAATGAAAACCAGAAGAAAATGAAAGAAGGGATGGAGAGATAAAAAAAAAAGAGAAAAACATCATGAAGGAAGATGAGAGAAATAGCGGAGAGAAACGAGGATGAAGACCGGGAGAAATGGAGAAAAAGACAGAAAAGACGGAGAGAGAGAGAGAGAGAGAGAGAGAGAGAGAGAGAGAGAGAGAGAGAGAGAGAGAGAGAGAGAGAGAGAGAGAGAGAGAGAGAGAGAGAGATGTTAGGTGAGGGGAAACGAGGGAAAACATCAGTCAGGGCATGAGAAGAGCAACCAGGCCGGAAGAGGCAGGTAAGTGGAGCTGTCAGCGGAGAAGGTGGGAGAGAGAAGGGGGGTGGGGTGTAGAAGGAGAGCACCACACGACACCTGACACTCACCTGGCGTTGATGGTCTGGGAGGCAGGTGAGGCGCTCCTAACACTGGCCTTCTCCCCTATCGCTTGCTCAGGTGAGGGAGAGGAAGTCTTATTCCTGAAGATAGGACTCTGCCGAAGGATCTGGGAGGCGTTCATTTCTGAGCTGATGTGGGACGACCTGATCTGGCTGGTGGTGGTCGTGCGGGTCGTCTTCACCTGCCCATCAGAAGACTCGGAGGAGGAGGAAGAGGAGGACTCGCTGGCATCTTGGTGGGCGAGGGAAGTGACATCTGTGGCTCGCTCAATGCTCCGCAGCTCCACCATGCTCCGCCTAGAATACAAGGGCAAGAACAGGGGAATGAGTGAGGCGCAAGCAAGGAACCACGTTGGCAATTTCTAAGTACTAAAGGTTTTTGTTGCTGTTTTATGTTACTTACTTGTTGTTTTTTGTTGTTTTCTTATTTTTGTTTTCCATTGAGTTCGTGTTTCCTGTTTTTTTTATTAATTTATATGTTTATTTATTTTTTTGTGGTCCATTTATTTGTTATTGTCTGTTTTTATCTATCTACTTCCCATCTTTTTTTTTATTTTTATTACTCATTTCCTTCCCGTTTTCCGTTTTGCTATTCCTTTTTATCATCCATTTAGCTGTTATCTACATTTTGTTTCTGTTCGTTATGCATTTAATTTTCTTCGTCTTTCATGTTCTCGTTTCTGTTATTCCCATTCGGTATCATTTGTTTATTTTTTCTATTCTTCTTTCTTTTTTTTTTATTTTCGTTTCGCTTCGTAATGCATTTAACTTTCTACGAATGCATGTGACCTCCCATATTGACATCAGAGCTACGACGGGTCATGATAAAGAAGAAGAAGAAGAAGAAGAAGAAGAAGAAGACAAAGAAGACGAAGAAGAAGAAGAAACATGAATCAAACACACCTGAAGCATTACCTGGAATCAAAGATGTACAATAATAATAATAATAATAATAATAATAATAATAATAATAATAATAATAATAATAATAATAATAATAATAATAATAATAATAACAACAACAACAACAACAACATCTTTGACAGTTTTTCTGAGCACAATAAAAAAAATGAGACAGAGAGAGAGAGAGAGAGAGAGAGAGAGAGAGAGAGAGAGAGAGAGAGAGAGAGAGAGAGAGAGAGAGAGAGAGAGAGAGAGAGAGAGAGAGAGAGAGAGAGAGAGAGAGAGAGAGAGAATTTTCGAGCAGCGCCAACGGTTCACTGCCTTTCTCATTTGCCTCAACAAAAACAACAGCAACAACAGCAGCAATGGGACAGTAACAGCACAGTGTCCTATAAAGAGCGACGGCGGGGAGGGAAGGAGGGAAGAAGGAAGAATAGAAGGAAGGAATGGAGGAATTCAGTTAGGAGGGAGAAGGAGAGATCGAGGAAGGAAGGAAGGAAGGAAGGAAGGGATAGAAAGCGCAGGAAGAAATTAATGAATGAAGGAGGGAAAGAAGAAATTCAGTAAGATAGCAAGAAGGGAGGGAAGGAGGAAAGAAGGAAGGATAGAAGGAAGGAAATTTAATAAGAAGGGAGGGATGGAGGGATACGTAGAAGGAAAGGAGGAAGGAAGGAAGGAAGGAAGGAAGGAAGGAAGGAAGGAAGGAAGGAAGGAAGGAAGGAAGGAAGGAGAGAACGAGAACAAGAAGGAAGGTATGAAGGAAAGAAATTATGTAAGAAGGAAATAACTAGAACAGGAAGGATGGGAGGAAGGAGAGAGCGAAAACAGGAAGAATAGAAGGAAGAGCATAAGAAAGGAGGATATTAAGAAAGAGAAAAGAAGAAAACATGAAAGGAAGGAGAGAACTAGAGTAGAAAGGATGAAAGGAAGGGAAGAAGGAAGGAAGGAAGGAGGATACAAAAGGGGATAAAGAAAAATAAGGAAATAAAATACATAATGAAAGGAAGGAAGGAAGGAAGGAAGGAAGGAAGGAAGGAGTTGGCAGTTAGTTTGTTTCCTGACGGATTAGGAGAGCGAGATGCGGGGGCGCTGTGGGCTTTATGTTACATCGAGAGAGAGAGAGAGAGAGAGAGAGAGAGAGAGAGAGAGAGAGAGAGAGAGAGAGAGAGAGAGAGAGAGAGAGAGAGAGAGAGAGAGAGAGAGAGAGAGAGAGAGAGAGAGAGAGAGAGAGAGAGAGAGAGAGAGAGAGAGAGAGAGAGAGAGAGAGAGAGAGAGAGAGAGAGAACCATTAGTTGAACGTGATACCAAGACGATGCTGGTAATGAGTAGGAAGCAACAACCTCCTCCTCCTCCTCCTCCTCTTTCATCCTCCCTCTTCCTTATGAATATGCATAAAAAACCACAACCCACTCAGGCTTTTTATCCAGCTTCCCAGTGCAAGTATTACCACTCCCTCACCCCGAGCCCCTCCCAGACCACCTGTCACTCCCGCATGTGTGTGTTACTTGGATGGTTTAAAATATAGTACTGTAGCGGTCTTTTAATTGAGAGAGAGAGAGAGAGAGAGAGAGAGAGAGAGAGAGAGAGAGAGAGAGAGAGAGAGAGAGAGAGAGAGAGAGAGAGAGAGAGAGAGAGAGAGAGAGAGAGAGAGAGAGAGAGAGAGAGAGAGAGAGAGAGAGAGAGAGAGTTTTCATATGAGTCTTTATTTCTTTCGTCTCTTCTTTCCTATCTCTTTTCCTTTGTTATGTTACTGTTTCTATCCTTCCCTTCATGTTCTTTCAAATAACATTAGAAAATATTCACAAGGTGCACATGAAGTTTATCAGTTGTATTATTGAAGTTTATTTTCCGTTTCAGTGCCGCAAGCCGCAAAATTTCTCCACAAAATAATAATAATAATAATAATAATAATAATAATAATGAAACAAGGTATTAGACAAGTCATATAACCATCAATTTCACTTCCTTTGATGATATTCACCTCATAATTTCTCTACTTGACTACACAAATTCATCACAATAACAAAAACAATAATAAAAAAAAACATTAGACAAATTCCTTTTACCTCCCAGTTTCACTTATAATGCTGAAATTTAATTGAATACTCCTCTACGTTACTCCACTTCACTAATTCACAGGGAGAAGGGGGTAGCAAGGAGGCACAAGGGAGCGAGGCAGCGCACCAACACCCCAACACCTGCTTCTTCACGCTGACCCATCGCCGCCTCTGCTTCCCGTGACCCTGACATGTCAAGTCACGTCTGAGTCAGCTGATGTCTTGTCCTGGGGGCGAGTCACTTCCTGGCACGCAGCGGGTGAATCTCAATTATTTTATCATTTTGTGGGAAAGGAAATTTTCTCTCTTTGCCACTTTTTCTATACGTTTTTTTTACTCAATAGCAAAGAAGAGGAAAATCAATAAATAGAGTAAATGAGAATATTAGTAAATAAAATAAATGCGAGTTTTGATTTCTGTTTCGATTTTGTGTTACAGAGAGAGAGAGAGAGAGAGAGAGAGAGAGAGAGAGAGAGAGAGAGAGAGAGAGAGAGAGAGAGAGAGAGATTTAGTTCCAGCTGGATTTACAATATGCTTAGGCCCCTCTCTCTCTCTCTCTCTCTCTCTCTCTCTCTCTCTCTCTCTCTCTCTCTCTCTCTAACAGATATATGCTAAAAAAACAACAATAATCTATGTAATCAATAATCATGTAAATAACAGTAGTAATATAAGCAATAAAGTAAGAAGAATTACACGTAACTTATAAGTAACCACCATCACAACCACCACCACCACCACCACCACAGCAACAACAACAACCACCATCAAAAACCCATCTGCTATCTACGTCTATCATAACTTTTCTACAATATTTCACTCAGTGTTGGCGAAGTCTTTGTGTGTACAGTACGTACCCTTGTGTGTGTGTGTGTGTGTGTGTGTGTGTGTGTGTGTGTGTGTGTGTGTGTGTGTGTGTGTGTGTGCACTGAGCCGCCGGTAATGTCAGTTATCTCCCAATTGGTGGGCTTCCTGAGCTGTGCCTCTCGGGGCCCCTTCTTCTCTCTCTCTCTCTCTCTCTCTCTCTCTCTCTCTCTCTCTCTCTCTCTCTCTCTCTCTCTCTCTCTCTCTCTCTCTCTCTCTCTGCCTTCACTACTTTTCCTATCGCCCTACTAATCTCTACCGCTCACCTATCACCCTTTCCACCTGTCTACCTCCCAATTAACCTGTCCACTCATCTCCTTTGCTAATAATAATCACTTCTAATTAGGCAACTCATCAAAGCTTCTATTTACTGACCAATGATTTTTATTTATTTTTATCATTTAATTTCTTCTCGTTTTGTGGTCTCCATTTTTTTTATTTCATTTATCTCTTATTCAATTTCCAAGCAACTTTTTCTTACCTATCGTTATTCCCAGTAGACAAATCCTCATCTACCTCCCTTTCTCCCTTCCTTCATTCCTTCTTCCTCCCCTCCCTCTATCACCCCTTCCTCCTTCCAGCCCTCCCTCCCTCCCTCCCTCCCCCTCTCTCTTCCTGTTTCACAATCTTCCTCTTTTGCCTTCCTTCCCCGTTCCCAATTATTACCCTCCACCTCCCATTCATTCTTCCCTCCTTCCCTTCCTTTCATCTCCTCCTCCTCCTCCTCCTCCTCTTCCCAGTATAATGCACCATAATATCATGCAACGTTACTTGAGACCCCATGATGCAGGTCAGACTCTGGAGTAATGGAAGAAGGAGGAGGAGGAGGAGGAGGAGGAGGAGGAGGAGGAGGAGGAGGAGGAGGAGGAGGAGGAGGAGGAGGAGGAGGAGGAGGAGGAGGAGGAGTGGGGAAAATGAAAATGAAGAGGAGATAGGAGTAAACGACGAAGAAAGGAGAGAGGGAGAATTACGCAAGAGGAAGTGAGGAAGAGAAGAATTAGAAATAGGAGAAGTAAAGAGGATGTATAGAAGGAGAGATAAAGAAAGGTGAATTTTTGATGAAAGGAAAAAAATATCCTTAAAGATGATTAATGAAGTTGATGAAAGAAGGAAGGGAAGCAGGAAGGAAAGAAGGAAAGAAGAAAGCACAAGAAGGAAAGGATGGAAAAAAATATAACGAAGCAGGGGAAAGAGGAAAAGGTAAAATACATAATATCCAAGAAACATGAGTAGAGAAGGAGGAAGAGGAGGAGGAGGAGAAGGAGGAAGAGGAGAAGCAAAGGATAATAAAGCAAAAGCAAGAGAAAAAGATGATGATGAAAAACAAACAAAGAAAACAAAGCAAGGAGTGAAAGAGAGAGAGAGAGAGAGAGAGAGAGAGAGAGAGAGAGAGAGAGAGAGAGAGAGAGAGAGAGAGAGAGAGAGAGAGAGAGAGAGAGAGGACGGACATTTACCTAAAGCAGATTTATCAATGCCACAAACCACATTTCCTTGATAAGAGGATGTGAAGAGGAACTGTCAGCTAGCGAGAGAGAGAGAGAGAGAGAGAGAGAGAGAGAGAGAGAGAGAGAGAGAGAGAGAGAGAGAGAGAGAGAGAGAGAGAGAGAGAGAGAGAGAGAGAGAGAGAGAGAGAGAGAGAGAGAGAGAGAGAGAGAGAGAGAGAGAGAGAGAGAGAGAGAGAGAGAGGAAGAAGGGGACGGAGGGTAGACGGGAAGTGAAATTTAAAGGAAGGAAGGAAGGAAGGAAGGAAGGAAGGAAGGAAGGAAGGGAGGGAGGGAGGGAGGGAGGGAGGGAGGGAGGGAGGGAAGAAGGAAGGAAGGAAGGAAGGAAGAAGGAGCAGAAAAAAATATGAATAAAAGTGAAAGCACGTAAATTAAGATGAAGGAAGGAAGGAATTAATGAAGGAAGGAACAAAAGAAAGAAGGAAAGGAACCAAGGAACATAAAAAAGTAATACCTAAGGAAAATACGAGACCAGGAACTTCATAAGTGTAACGAAAGAAGAAAAAGGAAGCAGATTCAGGAAAACGATTGAGGAAAGAAAAAAAAAAAGAAAAGAAAGAAGGAAATATGGCTAAAGAGAGAACTGAGAAATAATTTACTAGGAAAGTGAATGATAATCTCATCAAAAACTCAATGATGCAAAAGAGAGAGAGAGAGAGAGAGAGAGAGAGAGAGAGAGAGAGAGAGAGAGAGAGAGAGAGAGAGAGAGAGAGAGAGAGAGAGAGAGAGAGAGAGAGAGAGAGAGAGAGGAAGCAGGTGGGATATGAAGAGACAGGTAAAAGATGGACAAATGAGAGAGGCGAAGAAAAGAGGAAGTGAAAAGAGAGAGAGAAAAAAAAAGAACGTGATAAGCAAGAGGTTATAAATAAATAAATAAAAAAAAAAAAAATAAGATGGTAGTGGGCAAAAAGAAAGGAGAGATAAAGAAAAGGAGAAAAAAATATAGAATTCGTGCGCCAGAAATTATTGGAAGAAGGAAGCAGAAAAAAATAATCGAGATAATAACCTAAAAAGGAAGGAAGGGGGAAAAAAGATAGGAAGGAAAAAATGGAGGGGAAAATATTGGAGGGAGAAACTAATGAGTGAGGATGATGCAATAAACGCTGATAGGAGGGAATGAAGGAAGGAGAAGGGAGGAATGTGATGATGAAGAGAGAGAGAGAGAGAGAGAGAGAGAGAGAGAGAGAGAGAGAGAGAGAGAGAGAGAGAGAGAGAGAGAGAGAGAGAGAGAGAGAGAGAGAGAGAGAGAGAGAGAGAGAATAGACCCTTCCAGCCACAAACCACACAACCACTACCACCTCCACTACTACTACTACTACTACTACTACTACTACTACAACTAGTACTGATCTTTCTCTTCCCATAAACATTCGAGGGCTGAAGAAGTAATCAAGGAGTGCATCTTTGAGGAGGAGGAGGAGGAGGAGGAGGAGGAGGAGGAGGAGGAGGAGGAGGAGGAGGAGGAGGAGTGTGTTGAGCGGGATCTGTACGGAAGTTGCGTTTCATATTCATGTGGAGTTTGTTGCCCTGAGTCTTGAGAGGGACTTGAGAGGCTCTCCTAACACTGACGCAACACAATGCAACACTACGCTGATACAAAACTTGCAGGGAACTTTTTTTTTTTCATCCCCAACCCTGATTTAGTATTCAAGTTGGGTTTCACTTGCTCCTCTAGACGATGTTATTTTGTACAAGTTGGACAAACAGACACAAAGACCATTTTTTTTGTGTTACTTGCAATGTTTTTCTTTTTTGTCAATAAACTACTGCTACTACTACTACTACTACTACTACTACTACTACCACTTAGTTGCCGTAGAGCACTGTTGTACACATCGTTTGGACCGACAAAGAGATAATAAGAGGTAAGGTTTTGTCTTTTCAAGGTTAAGTGGCTGTTGTGTAAATATAAGGGTTTAAAAATGCTGGAAGAGATGACTGTCTAGATGTGAATAAAAAAAAAAAATGCTAGAGAAAAAAGTGAATTGTGTACCCTCTCACTACTACTACTACTACTACTACTACTACTACTACTGCTACTACTACTACTACTACTTTACGTGCATCTAGTTAAGGACATCATTCAGCAATTCACTTAGGTGTCTTTAGATCGTACATTTAAGGGCAGCAGAAGGGTTAGAAGCTCCGACCAGACGACCCTCAACTCTAACCAGCCATAGCCTCCCATGGCCCACCCCCGGAAGCCTCCATCAGCCCCCCAGACACTTGGAAGCAGGAAATTGAGGCTTCTTTTCAGACTTAGGATGTCTCATTGTATTGTGACGAGGTACATTTGTCTCCGTTACTGAATGTGGAGGTTAGTGTGGTGCCTGTGATGTCTGTGGGGTGTGCGGTGAGGAAGTGCGTATGGGAGTGACGGGCGGGAGAGGCAGGAGGGAGAACGAGGGAGAGGGAAGGGAGGAAGAGTGGTCAGCGGGCAGGCACAGACAGGATGATGCAGGGCGCTGACAAGTAGGTTATCCGCTTGTAGCCTCCACTTCCACCCTCCCTCCCTGACTGTCCGTTCGTCCGTGTGTCTGTCTGGCCTTCCCACACACTCCTGGCTACTTAGGTCCATCCTCTTGTGCTCACCTATACGCTCCTTACAGCCATTCTTCACCTTCTGTCCTGTTTTCTCGCCTATACCATCCTACTACTGCGCCACACCCCTTCTCCCCGCGCCCCTCGCACCCAAGCTCCGCCGCCGCCACCCTCCACAATAAGGAAGTGCCCCCTCCCCTGGCAGACTTCCCCCTTTCACTATTTCACTCCCCGTCGCTTGAAATGCCCACGTTTGCTTGTATTCTACCACCGTTTTCTTTCCGCTGATCTAAGTATATTCCCAGTTTTTCTCCTTGTGTAACTTATTATTTTATTTTTTTCAAGAGTTCACTGAGATGCAAGGTTAAGGGATAGCTGGAGAGGGTAAAGGAGAGGGGAAGGGTCACGAGAGACACTCCAGAGCCTCTTGGCCTTGCTCCTACTTAATTTTACGGATGTAGGAGACACGCGGAGCCCTAACACACCTCAGAACATCACTGCATCTTGCGCGCCACAGGAGAGGGAGGGCGGGACACGAGCGTCTTTGCTATCTTATCTTATCACGGACGGAAGCTATTTGTGGTACTTTAGAGGACAGTGGCAGAGAGAGAGAGAGAGAGAGAGAGAGAGAGAGAGAGAGAGAGAGAGAGAGAGAGAGAGAGAGAGAGAGAGAGAGAGAGAGAGAATCACAGCACTCATTCAGAAACCCACACATAGATGATAACAATCCTGTCTTGCACATCACGAGTCAAGGCAGAACTTTACTCCACAATCTGACCATTGGAATTGAGATGAACAAAGCATGTCGATATTTTCACCACAATCCAAAGCAGCAGCAGCACCAGCGAAGAGGGACGGAGAGAGAATTAAATAATGACAGCGCTGCATCACTGCCTCCGCTGACACCCACTTGGAGGTGCTGACAGGCGGGGCTCTTTTAAAACGGTACTGATGTTGTGGTGTTGTGCTGCAC
>NC_087178.1:17657250-17667250 GCF_035594125.1 Scylla paramamosain
TCGTCACGAGCGTCAGTCAGGTTCCGTCACACACACACACACACACACACACACACACACACACACACACATAAACACACACACACATACCATACACACACACACACACACACACACACACACAGAGAGAGAGAGAGAGAGAGAGAGAGAGAGAGAGAGAGAGAGAGAGAGAGAGAGAGAGAGAGAGAGAGAGAGAGAGAGAGAGAGAGAGAGAGAGAGAGAGAGAGAGACGGGAGGAGAGGAAATAACTAAGCTCGCGCACACACACACACACACACACACACACACACACACACACACACACACACACACACACACACACACACACACACACAGAAAAAAAACACAGGCATCTTTTTATCACTATTCACCCAAAGAAACACACAGACACACACACACACACACACACACACACACACACACACACACACACAAAAGGAAAAATAATAAACTCAGAGGAAAAAAACATCAATAATCCGAACAGAAAAAAAGAGCTTTGCCTCACAAGACCATAAATCGCAAACCCGTCTCATCAATAATAATTTTCCCTTACATGAAAATAAATAAATAAATAAATAAAAAAATAAAATGAACAAATATAAAAAATAACGGTGACTCGCTTTCTTGACATTCCAACGAGAAGGGGGGAGGAGGAGAGGAGGAGAAGCGATTATGAAAGGAATATAGGACAAAGAGGGACTTAGGAGAAGGAGGAGGAGGAGGAGGAGGAGGAGGAGGAGGAGGAGGAGGAGGAGGAGGAGGAGGATCCTGGAAAAATGCTTCTTACACAAGTAAATTTGGTAACCAGTTTATGTTGCCCTCAGGAATGCTGATGATCACACTGCAGGAGGAGGAGGAGGAGGAGGAGGAAAAGGAGGAGGAGGAGGAGGAGGAGGAGGAGGAGGAGGAGGAGGAGGAGGAGGAGGAGGAGTTATTACACGTGTGAGAGGATATAGAGATAAGAAAATATATTTGACAGAGGTGGACAAGGATAAGGACGTCTAGGAGGAGGAGGAGGAGGAGGAGGAGGAGGAGGAGGAGGAGGAGGAGGAGGAGGAGGAGGAGGAGGAGGAGGAGGAGGAGGAGGAGGAGGAGGAGGACTAAAGATAAAGTGAAACATAGATAAGAGGAAAACAGAGACGAGGCACAAGAATAAGGAGGAGGAGGAGGAGGAGGAGGAGGAGGAGGAGGAGGAGGAGGAGGAGGAGGAGGAGGAGGAGGAGGAGAACAAAGAAGAAAAGGAGTAGGAATAGAACAACAATACTCCTATCTTGCCTCGTCACAGTGATGCGCTAATCTACTGTTTCCTTCACTTAAATCCCACGCAGATTAACAACGCAGGTACCGGTCCCTCCTGCGCGTGTCTTTCTCCCTGTCTATTCCTGGTATATTTCATTCCAGCGCTTTAAACACACCTATTGAAACTCCCTGTGGTTCTAAATTTAAACCCTTGTAGGTAAATATTCGACTTAACATGCACAAGTAGACAAATTTAGCCATATTTATTTATTTTATTTTATTTATTTTTTTTATTAAAGAGTTGCATCACATTACTAGATATTTGCTCAAACATATTTATAAATGTGTCAGATATTAACTCTTTGTGGTTCTAGTGTAGTTAAATCCTAATAACCAAAGATTCGACCTAACACCACAAATTTAGCCATACACAAGTTAGGTTCTTAGCGCAGAGTAACACCATAACTAGAAATTTTACTAAACATATACATAAATTCGTCAGGTATTGGGCAATATTCTGAAACGCCTTGCTCTCTCTCTCTCTCTCTCTCTCTCTCTCTCTCTCTCTCTCTCTCTATTTTCAAAGGCCACAGAGATGATCAGCCGGTTTCTTAAGAGTGTTTCTTCTCTTAATCGTGAGGAAATCTAGTTCATCTGCCACTAGAATCGTGAAAACATCCTTAAAATCTAGTTTAGCTTCACCCAGGGCCTCGTGCAAGCAATGGAGGTGCGGCGCAGAAGTGTTTCAGAATACGGTACATTAACTCTTATTGGTTCTGGTGTATAGTCAAATCCTAGTAAGTTAAGATTCGACATAATGTACACAAAAAACGAGTCAAATATTAAACCTCTTAGTGATTCTTAAGCAACGTTACACCTTAATAGCTCAAAGCTCAATCCAGCACATAAACTAGTCAGATATGAAGAAAAAAAAAAAAAAAAAAAAAAAAGTCAGATATGAAGAAGAAAAAAAAAAAGTCAGATATGAAGAGAGAAAAAAAAAAAAAAAAAAAAAAAAGAAAAAGGCTGTTTGAATCAATTTATCTACGTTTACCAGTTTCGAAGGGCAAATTTTTAACAGTTTAATGCTCACTGGCACACAGGAACCTTTCTATAAGCCATTTCCACTACGCCTCAGTAAGGAATAAACGAGAGCGCAGCTAACAAGTGTCTTTCATACGTATCTTAATTCGTGATCATTATTCAGGTTTTCTTGGTGTAAATACTCGATGAATATTAATGAGGGGGGAGGTTGGCTCTCGACACACCTGTAAAGTATCGCTCAGTGCTTGTTTTCTAGGTCAAGTTTCTGTTGATTTTGTTTTTGTCGATTTTTCTTCGCAATGCGTTAAAGATATTCTCATTTCCATGTATTATGTATGTAGGTCCTTGAGAGAGAGAGAGAGAGAGAGAGAGAGAGAGAGAGAGAGAGAGAGAGAGAGAGAGAGAGAGAGAGAGAGAGAGAGAGAGAGAGAGAGAGAGAGAGAGAGAGAGAGAGAACATAAGAACATAAGAAATAAGGGAAGCTGCAAGAACCGACCAGGCTTACACGTGGCAGTCCCTGTATGAATCACACCTACCTATTTCCATCTGTTATCCCCATTCATAAACTTGTCTAATCTTCTCTTAAAGCTCTCTAGTGTCCTAGCACTAACTACATGATTATTGAGTCCGTTCCTCTCATTTACCACTCTATTTGAGAACCAATTTTTTCCTATCTCCTTCCTAAACCTAAATTTTTCAAGCTTGAACCCGTTATTTCTTGTTCTACCCTGGTTGCTGATCCTAAGAATTTTGCTTACATCTCCCTTGTTATAACCCTTATACCACTTAAAGACTTCTATCAGGTCCCCTCTTAACCTACGTCTCTCTCTCTCTCTCTCTCTCTCTCTAGAGAGAGAGAGAGAGAGAGAGAGAGAGAGAGAGAGAGAGAGAGGAAAGAAGAGTCTGGTAGGTTCATCTGGAGCTTCGAGAATGTGTATATTACTTGGGAGTTTGTTTACCCTGGCCAGCTGACACGCCACGCCCCCCTCTCCCCTCTCCCTCCGACCCGCAGCCTCTCTCCCGCACTCTCCCACTGCACGTCAAACCATCATCTTCTGTTAACCACTTGTCGATTTCCTCTCACCCTCCACCCCAGACTATACCCCCTGCTAGGTAATGCCCTTACACTTCAGTTATTACCATTACTAAAAAAAAAAAAAAAAATGAATAAAAAAAATAAAATAAAAAATACTACTACTACTAATAAAATAATAATAATACTATAAAAAAAAATACATCCAGTTTTGTTTACTTCCCCAAATCTTGAGTTATTAAAGTTTAGTGGCTCAGAGAGAGAGAGAGAGAGAGAGAGAGAGAGAGAGAGAGAGAGAGAGAGAGAGAGAGAGAGAGAGAGAGAGAGAGAGAGAGAGAGAGAGAGAGTTGCCACATCCCTAATTATGCACAAGTGGCCATGGACAGGTGTTCGGGTGTCCTATGTAGACACACCTGTGCTTTTCCCCTCACCTGCATCCCCTTCTCACCTTCCCCTCACACCTGTCCACCACCACCACCACCACCACCACCACTGACACCTTCACTATCATAAGAATCCATAACTTCACTTTTTTTCTTATTCTATTTTCTATCCTTCTTCCTTCAGTGTCTTTTCCACCTCCTCCTCCTCCTCCTATCCTGCCTTCATCTCTAATATATTTCATTCCTTCTTTTCTTGCTATTCTGCCTTCTTTTCCAGTGTCTTTTCTTCCTCTTCCTTCTCCTGTCTCTCCCCCAGTGCCTCCCTTCCTTCCCTCTCCTCAAACTGTCTCCTTCCTTCACTATCCCATAATTCAGACAGATGCAATTTCGTTTCCATTTCCTCTTCATTCTTGCTTCCTTTTTTTCCCTTGTCTTGCCTCCTTCCTTCCTCATCACCAGCGTCACCACCACCACCACCGCTAGTACAACATTCCTTCTTTACTAAATCTCCTCTCTCTCTCTCTCTGGTGTTTTCTATCCCCATATTTGTACTGTCACACCACTCCCTTTTTGTGTCACCTCCTCCTCCTCCTCCTTCGCCTTCTCCTGCTTGTCTTCTTCGTCCTCCTCCTCGTCCTCCTCCTCCCCCCAAACTATAATCACAACGCATACCAATCCTCTGAACAACTCCGAGCTTGACAAACTTAATCCTTGCCCTTTTACTGCCACGCCTTCTCTTCCTCCTCCTCCTCCTCCTCCTCCTCTGCGCCCTTGTCTCGAATTTTGCACACAAGGATGAATGAACCCGTTTGTGTGAGACAGTGATGAAGACTTAAGACCTTTTCAAGCGTGTGTGTGTGTGTGTGTGTGTGTGTGTGTGTGTGTGTGTGTGTGTGTGTGTGTGTGTGTGTGTGTGTGTGGAGGGAGGACGCGTGTTCCCCCTTCCAATAGCGGCCGTGACCGTGTCTTAGTAACATAGCGAGCCAAAAAGAGAAGCAATGAATTACCAGATGAGTCAGTACGGATCAACGCAGACTCGGAGGCAGCGGCGAAAAAGAAAAAAAAAAAAAAAGAAAAAAAAAAGAAAAAAGAAAAAAGTGCAAAAGTGGATAAGTAAAGCAATAAATTAACTCGCCACACGAATGAATAAAAAACGGAAGAAAGAAGTGGAGAGAGAGAGAGAGAGAGAGAGAGAGAGAGAGAGAGAGAGAGAGAGAGAGAGAGAGAGAGAGAGAGAGAGAGAGAGAGAGAGAGAGAGAGAGAGAGAGAGAGAGAGAGAGAGAAAGGGCAGTTGTAATTATTTTTTTCTCTGTCTGAAGTTTGAATACGTTTTTAATAAGCCATCAAACCATAAAATCTGAGTAGTGGGAGGTAATGTTCTTCAGGAGGAGGAGGAGGAGGAGGAGGAGGAGGAGGAGGAGGAGGAGGAGGAGGAGGAGGCATGAGTGCGTTACAGCTGAGGAGGGAAGGACTGGGAGGCTCATCAAGGACTCGCTCTACGCCCACACGCCTCCACCCACGCCCACACCCCGTCCTCCCGCCCACATGCCCGAGAGACACATGCCCGAGATTTGGCACACGAGGCATTCCCGCCCCGAGCAGCGCCACACGGGCACCGCGAGGCAGCAGGGAATGGTGCTTTGTTTTCCGTTTTCTTTTTGTATTGATAACCTGAATGTACCTTTTTCGTTATTCATCTCCCTTATTCATCATGTTTTTCAAGTGTAAGGATGAACAACTGATCGAAAAAAAAATATTTACAACACATGAAACAACTCCCGTTTTCTTTCCCAATTATCGATGAAAACGTAAACATAATATATAAAAAAATAAAATAAAATAAAATAAAATAAATAAATAAATAAATAAAAATAACAAGAAAACGCATACCTTTTAATTTATATACCTTCGTTTTCTTTAGTCAAATATAGAAGAAAACGTGAAAAAGAAAGTCAACATAGTCACCATCATCATCATCATCACCATTAAGGTTACAGTGAGGAGTTTGCGTGCGTGCTGCAATTGGGCAAGACAAGGACGTGTTAATAACGCTATGTGGGAGTGGCGTGTTTGTGCTGGTGTGTGGGGGGGCGTGGAAGGTACAGTGGTGTGTGCGTGCAGGTGTTTGTGGCGTGGGAGAGACGGTGGTCGTGTGGCGGTGTGGTGGCGGCTCGGGCGTGGTCGGGGAGGCGTGGGAGGCGAAGCAGAGGGCGCGGGAGTTGAGGGGAAGGCAGGAATCGTAGCGAAGATCGGATAGCGTGCATAATTACTGTTTGTATTGCGTGTATAGTCGTGTGTGTGTGTGTGTGTGTGTGTGTGTGTGTGTGTGTGTGTGTGTGTGTGTGTGAGAGAGAGGTTTCCTGTGTCGGGGAGGCATATCGCTAAGACAGGAAGCCGCCGCCGTATCTCGTGTCTCCATAATGAGTCACTGGGGCGCATCTTCACACCTGTCACCACGGGGGTACATGCCGACCACCACCACAAACTGGGTCAGGATAAAACTGAGATCTACTACCTTCACTTCCTTAACCACGGTCTTCAAATTTCCTACTCCTGCTAATACTACAAGCATAACTGTTACTACTTCTATCTTCACTCCTGTTCTTTCTTCCCAACTATCACCACAACCACGATTTGGGTGAGGATAAAACTTGTACTACCTTTCCTTCTTGTCTTGCTGCCACTACTTGAAAATTTCCTACTGCTACTAATACTACAACCACAACTATTACTACTTCTTCCTTCACTCCTGTTCTTCCTTTTCAACCACCTTTTTTCCTTTTCCTACTACTACTACTACTACTACTACTACTACTACTACTACTACTACTACTAACAGGGAGCCCTATATGATACAACAAATTTCTGGATGGGATGACAGATGGACGTAATCAGGAATATTTTAAACAGGTATTGTCACATGTAAACAGGTATTGTCACATGGCTTGTTGCAGCTTCCTTTACTCTTTCATGTGCTACTACTACTATTTCTACTACTACTACTACTACTACTACTACTAGCAACCTTCCTATTTCCACTCCAGCTGCTGCTACTTATTTTCCCCTCGTCGTGGCCACACCCTCTCCCTTATCACCCTTGCTATACAAAAAAAGCCATGTCGAAACTTACATATTACTCAACGCACTTCACCAGACCTCACGGCAGCCTTTCTCTCCACCCCTGCAGCAGCCCCGCCCCTCGACCTCCTCCTCCTCCTCCTTCTCCTGCTAAAGCTCTCTACGGCGTCCTCTGCAGCGGCGCCCTCTGGTTCGTTGGGTTCGCCGTGCCCGCGGCCAGAAACAACAATAACACGTCAACACGAGAACGAGGGAAATAACAACAATAAAATAGACAAGTGTACGAGTTAAGAGCAGAGAATTTATGTCACTTGCTGCTGAGTTACGATAACAAACCTTTTTTTTATGAACGAGCCTTTTAAGTAATTTTGGTCTGTTTTAAATGTCCAGTGGTTACAATGCATGTTTCGAGCTCTTTGAACCTTTATTTCTGGATTTCGATGTATCAGGCTAACGGGATTCGAACCAGCGGCTTCAACAACCTGACTGAGCACTTTAGGCGCCTCCCTAATAAGCGACATAGCTGCGCATTCCGTCCCTCACTCTGCTCTCGCCGCTGCCGCTGGGATGTGACTCGCGTGCTGAAACTACCGTCTTAGCGCCCCTCTGTACCCTCCTGTCAGTCTCTCTCTCTCTCTCTCTCTCTCTGTGTGTGTGTGTGTGTGTGTGTGTGTGTGTGTGTGTGGCAAATTTCACGCCTAGTTCCAGCCATCAACACACCCTGTCGCATAAACCAGCCAGTGTACAACAATAACAAGCAAGCGTACGATATCAGACTCCCCCACCAACACTCGTCTTCCTGATTCTGTTCTTTGGCTGCACGTCACCAAGCGTCCTCCTTATAAAAATCAGTCCCGGGAATCAAGCATAAACAGGAGAAACATGTGGCGTTCAGTATGCTCGTGGTTTTAAATATGAGTGTAAATAAACATGTTGGGGATGGAGGTTGATGTTGAGATAAAGAAGAGGAGGAGGAGGAGAAGGAGGAAGAAGAAAAGGACCACAAATGAGGTTACGGGACACTGAATTTACTTTTTAATATAACTTTTCTTGTTTTGCTTCTTACTGACACAAGCAATTCATTATATCATGTTAAAATCTAGAAATGCTATTAATCTTTCTACTAATCTTGCCTATGTTTTCCTTCATGTTCATTTGCCTCTGCTTTATCTGTCTTGTGTTTCCTGGTCAGTGTCCGTCTGTCAGTCTATCTATCTAACTGTATGTCTGTCTGTCTGTGTCTGTCTGCCTGTCTCTCTCTCCCTCCCTGCTATTTTTTTAAGAGCAACACAAATACTCAAACAGTGCTGTCACATTCCTTCCCGCTGGCTGGAGTAGTGGAGTGCTGATCGCAACACAGCAACACCACCACCACCACCACCACCACCACCTCCAGACTACCACAACTTTCTCCTCCCTGCGCATACATACTTTGGTGTCGTGTCCTCGTGCACCCGACGAGACGCGGTCAATGCCCTTCACTGTCCACGCATCCCTCACGCCCTCCGTTTCACCCACTGCCTCCACACCGTGTCCTTTGCTGAGAAAAATAACCGCCAAGAATCGTAACGCCCACTGACCAACTGACCTCTCCAAAGCCTCAAGTCAGGTCAGGGGTCACTGTCCGATTGGTAACTCGTGGCACAGAGGGAATATAAAACGTGTAATCTGTGACCACGCAAGGTTGGGTTTAACGCGGCAAGCTTCCTCGCGTGTGTTGCAGCGGTGCCTGTACACTAAAGGCAGCAAAAGGCAGGCTTAGTAGTGTGGCAGAAGCAGGCGGCTACTTCAGAGAGAGACAGAAAGAGGAGTAGAGAGAAAGAACACCGCGTGAGTGCACTGTCAATACCCCCACCAGATCTTTGAGCCAACAGACCTTCCACTCAGCCACACAACCTCTCCCTGTCCTTCTCCCTATCCCTCTTACCCTCCACCTTCCCTCTACCCTTGCTTGCCGCTCTAAATTACCCTTTGTCCCCTCTAACTAGCATGCATTGTCGTCATGTTGCGAGGTTCATTTGCGTGACTGTCCAAACAAGCCCCCTCAGTGCGTGAGTGGCGCTTCCTTGTGGTCTGTCAACACTCGCCTCAGGAATGCCTTTTTGCGAGCCATCTTTTAACTCTGGTGCGGTTGATTGATGGACTGTCGAAAGGCTGGAAAAACAGGCTGGCTATCGAGGAAGTGGTTGGCTAGGAGTGTGGGAAGCTGAGGAATTATCTGGCTGGTTGGTTGACTAGTTGGCTTGCTGGCTGACTGGATGGCTGAATGACTAGCTGACTTAGTGATCGGATGACTGACTGAGTGTAGGGCTAGTTGGCAGGCTGACTGTTTAGCTGAATAAAAAGGTAATTGGACGACTAAATAGACTGGTATAACTGAATGAATGACTAGCTAGCTGACTGAAAAAACAAACTGATTAACTAACTCGCTAATTGAAAAGAAACTGAGTAACCGACTGACTGACTGACTGGGTGACTGGCAGATAACTCCGTGAAGGGATCATGTATGCTAGCAGCGGTTGGTATTAGGACATGAGGAGACGTGTACAGCATCAGCGTTGTCACCACACGGGCACGAAGCTGCTTAGTACCCCTAGCGACCACCACCCTTCCGCAACGTCCGCGCCCTGTCCACGTGGAGGGCCTGGAGTGAGCGGGCGAGGGGTGAAGCCTGGCAAACTCGTATTGACAAGGGCTAGTCGCTGGGCATGAGAGGCAACGCAGCTTGAGACCTTGGTAACAGTGCAACGAGGTGGTGGTGGTGGTGGTGGTGGCGCTGGTGGTGGTGGTGATCCTGTCTCTAGTCTCCTACAGCTTGGTATCTTCAACAGCCTCATCCTTTTGACTTCCTACAGAAATCTTTACTACTACTACTACTACTACTACTACTACAACTACTATTACTACTACTTTAACCCGACCACCTCTCCCTTCACTCTCATCCCTCTCCTCCCCATCTCCCTCCATCACCGAACACATCGCCAGGCCTACACTCACCCTACCCTCCCCCCTCACCCCAAACCCCACCCATGAGACCATGTTTGGCTCCCCACACCCTCCCCTCCTCTCATCACAAGTCTCGCGGGGAGGGTAGGGTCTCACCGCCTCTTGAGTGTAGCCAGATATATAAGAAGTGCCTAAGGGGAAGAGGTCTGTAATGGGAATGGATGATTAAAGGGAAGAGGTTAAGGGGAAGATGTGGCTAAGGGAAAATGGTTAAGGG
>NC_087178.1:17672250-17684750 GCF_035594125.1 Scylla paramamosain
ACTCACACAACAACAGGTACAACAGGTGTCACTCCGTCAGACACTCGCGGGGGTCACGTGTACAAGGAGAGCGAGCAGTGAGCGCAGGTGTGTAGCTGAAGGTGAGAGTCGCCCTTTAATAACGAGGTAATTTTCAAGTGCTAACCTTACTAAGCATTATTGGCCCCTTGAGGGAAGAGAAGCGGAGGGGGAGGAGGAGAAGGAGGGAGGTAAAAGGACACATGTAAGAGGCGATGAAGGAGCTCAGGCAGTTGCTTCACTCTTGTCTCACTTGTCTCACCGCCTCGTTGACTCGCTATCTTTCCTTCACAATGACCAGGATCAGGGAGAGGAGAGAGCTGCCTGGACATCATGAAGGAGAGGACGAGGGACGGGAAGGGACGAGGTTACAAAAGAGATGAGGGAAAAATCGAGGAAGAAATATCGAGGTACGAGGTGGCAAAGAGAGGAGAGACGAGGGACGAGATTACAAAGGGGAAAAAAAAGGAAAACCAAGAGCTACGAGAAGAGAAAAAGGTGGTAGAGACATCATAAAGGAGAAAAAACGAGAAAAGACTAATTTATAATGAAAAAATGAGAACTACGAGAGAAAAATAGGAAGAAAACACCCAAGAGGTATAAGAAGAGGAAGAGGTGGCGAAGAGGAGGCAGGAAGATAAGACGTCCACTGCCAGTAATCTTGTATACTTTCTTGGAGTGGAATTTCACGCCCCTCGCCTCAGCTGTTCCCGCCGTGGTGAGGAACGACGAATCTGCCTCATTCCCCCATGACGTAACGAGCCGAGGACTTGCGCAGTGGTAACCTAGTCTTAAAAATTGTTCCCCTTGTGCAGTGACTCAGAGGGTATGGGGTGCGACAGGAAGGGGGAGTGGTGGGGAGGTCAAGGGGAGCGGCAGTCATCCTTCACGAGCGCTGTTTTTGGTGCCATCAACCCTTCAAGTTGGCAACCCCACAGCCTCTCCTCCTCTTAGTGCTCTTAAAGTTGCTCCTCCTGTTGTATCCTGCACCTAGCGTCCTAACCCCTTCAACATTCCCTGATGATTTAACCCTTAACTTTTCCTCCTCCTTCTCCTCCTCCTCCTCCACCTGCTCCAACTCCTCTTCCTTCTCTTAAAGGAAGTGATAACTAATGACGGAAAAGGAATATGATCACTCATCTTCACTTTCTTCTCCTCCTCCTCCTCCTCCTACTCTTCCTCTTCCTAACAGAGAAACAGGTGACTAGTGATAAGGGCTGGGAATATGATTAAAAGGATGACGAAGGCTTTGAAGATGAGCTAAGCAGTGGTAGGTAGGAAGCAATAACGAACACAGTGGTAAAAATGTCTGTGGAAACAAATACAGTAGCAGTAGGAAATGAGGTTACAGAGATTTATAAAGACAAAGAGAGGCAGTTAGCGAGAACACATATATGACAGATAAGTAGATATGAATACAGTACTAGTAAAACGTTTAGAATGGAGACAGGTGAAGAGAGACGGCTAAATTAGTGACAAAAGGTAACGGGGACTAAAAAAGAAGTAACGTGAAGGTAAAGCAGGAAAAAAGGACCGGAAGGAATTAAAATACCGCTAGCAAAAAGTTGAAGTGGAGACAGAGGTTAACAGAGACAATTAAATAAGAGACAAAAAATGTAAAGGGGACTAAAAAGGAGGCGAAGCGAAGGTACGAGAAAAAAAAAAGAACCAGTTGTAAGAAAACGGTTCCAGGAATATGAACTGTAGAAGCAAAATCTCTACATAATGACAGAGGTGAAGAGAGACAATCAAACCAACGACACAACGTAATGGTGATGCCAAAACAATCAACACGAAGATACACCAGCCAAAAAGAAAACGAGATGTGGAAAGAAGTACTGTACACGCAAAAAGGAGTATGATGAATTAGCAAAGGTTAAGAGAGACGAGTAAACTGGCGACACACGTTAAGGAAGACAACCAAAATAGAGCGACACAAAGATGCATCAGCAAAAAGAAAAGACTCCTGCGGTGGCGGCGGCGGGGACTCGGCGACAAGGAAGAGGAGGTGGAGGAGGAGGAGAGACGTTTCAACACTCACTTTTGTGCTCCCTTCATTAACATGGCAACAAAAGAACACCACGGGAGCCGCCATTGTGTTCACCCATGCCCGATAACATTATATGCTAAGCCGCGGCGTCGCCAGGTCCTCCTCCTTCTCCTCCTCCTTCAGGCAGCCGCACGCAAAAACACCGCCGTCACTCTGTCCTGTCAGCGTGGCCGCGACAAGTACAACAGGTGAGTGACGCAAGTGTCCGTCCGTGTGTCCGTGTTCGCTGAGTGCCGGCTATTCAGGCTAAGCGGGATAACACTGGTAGGGAGTGGATCTCTGCTTGTGTGTGTGTGTGTGTGTGTGTGTGTGTGTGTGTGTGTGTGTGTGTGTGTGTGTGTGTGTGTGTGTGTGTGTGTGTGTGTGTGTGTGTGTGTGTGTGTGGATGATTGTCTGTATGTCTGTCTGTCTGAAGGTGAAGGTTGCCTGTCTCTCTTTGTTTCTGTGCGCTCTCTCTCTCTCTCTCTCTCTCTCTCTCTCTCTCTCTCTCTCTCTCTCTCTCTCTCTCTCTCTCTCTCTCTCAGCCCAATTAACCATAATTGGACCATGATGACCTCTCAAACTAAATGCTTGATAATTACCTACTTGAATAACAAGTATACGATGCGCGCGCGCGCGCGCACACACGCGCACGCACACACACACACACACACACACACACACACACACACACACACAACAATTTAACACTGTACACAAACATCCAAGATAACCACACGCAACACTAGCATATCATCACAGGAAAAAAAAAAGAAAAGAAAAGAAAAGGAGATGGAAAACACGAGTGAAGAAAACCATAACGTAACCTGCAGGGGACAAAAAGAATATCAGTCCGCACATCACGAGGTATCAGGAGGGAACATCTGAGGCTTTGTTTTGAAAGACACGCTCGCCTCGCCTGCGTCACGCCAATGCAAGGAAACAACCCTCGTGAAAAAAAAGATAATAGCCAAGTAAAAAAAAAAAATAATAATAAATAAATAAATAAATAAATAAAAAAATAATAATGAAAATAAATAAAAATAAAATAAGATAAAATAATGTAAAATAAAATAGAAGTAAATAAAAAAAGATAAAGAAAATAGTTCCTTGAGAAAAGATGAAGGCAAGACTAACAAATAATGATTAGTAATAAATAATGTCCATTGGAAAGAAAGAGAAGTGCAGGCAACACTCAAAAAAAAAAAGTAAATAAATAAAAAGATAAAAAAATAAATAAAAAAAAATAAAAAATGGCACACAAATTAATTAATAAAAATATATGAATTAACACACACACACACACACACACACACACACACACACACACACACACACACACACACACACACACACACTAGAAAACAATAAAGGAGCCTTTGACGACGAACTAATACTGAACGCAACAAATAGTGATAAAACAAACAAACAAACAAACGAATAAATAAAATAGAAAAAATCTCTTGAAAGAATAAGAGCATGAAAATAAAATAAAAACAAACACAACTCAAAATAAACAACAATATTTAAAAGCAACAAACACAACTGGACAAAATTATATTACAGTACTTGCAACACCAATTACGAGAGAGAGAGAGAGAGAGAGAGAGAGAGAGAGAGAGAGAGAGAGAGAGAGAGAGAGAGAGAGAGAGAGAGAGAGAGAGAGAGAGAGAGAGAGAGAGAGAGAGAGAGAGAGAGAGAGAGAGAGAGAGAGAGAGAGAGAGAAATACACGTAGCCAACTCGTAACGCAAATGATCACACACAACCTGCTTCCTTGACGTGATAATGGCGGGGCGGGACTCGGGTCTTTGTCGTGTCTTAAGGGCGTTGCTAAGTGTCCCTCCCCACCACCCTCTGTGTCTCAATGCCGCCCCTGCCTCGCCCTCGCCTGCAGCGCCCGCCACTCCCCCTCTTCCCTGCCTCACCTATCTCGTGCCCAGCAACATTCCGTTTCGATCGTGTCACAAAGGAGGCGACCTGTCTTGCTTCTCGCTTGTCGCACCTGCTAAGTAACGAGTCATGGCTATTCCAGGTGTTTTGTCCTGTGAGGTGCGGCGTTTATATTTAATCATTTTACTGTTTTGCTATCTTTTTTCATCTTTTCTGGGCTACATAACTATTTGAATAACTACAGTACGAAATGTCTACAAAGTTGCAGGTGATTATGGGAAAAAAGAAAAAAAAAGTCTAGCAGTGGAAAGGTGAATCCGTACGTTGTTCTACACTGGAATGAACTTTCCCCTGCATTACAGTGTTGGCTGGTCGAGGCCAGTGCACTGCAGGGTACCCGGGCCAGTGAAACAATTTACTCCTAATTCAATTATTCCCAACAAGGAAGCAAGGAACAGCTGGCCGCGCTGCACGCACAGGTGGTGAGCGATGGGCGGTGTACGGGGAGCCAGACCTGCTGACGGGGGTACGGACGGCACGCTGCGGGGAGGAGGTGCCTGTGTCTCGCTGGCTGTCTGTGCGGCCTGACACACAGCAGCCTCACACCACTCCGTCACAGGCTTCAGACTTACGAGGTTCAAGGTGTCATGATTATAAACTCATGTTGCTTGGGGTAATAAACTGAGCCAGAGAAGCTAATGCGAGTCATTAAGCAAAATACTTCTGATAAAGAATATGTAATAGGATCTGAAAAATTCCCAGTGACGAGGAGATGAGGACTTCGTATATCACTCCCTGTTTCTAATTTTCATTGATTGATCGATTCATTCACAGCTTCCCTGCCAGTGTGAAGGGTGGTGCCCCTTACCATGTTTACAGGCATGTGGAGGCGTGGCGGTGACGGGGCCGGAGCAGCCACACCACAGGGTGGCGAGGCGCTGTGGGGCGAGGCTCACTCATAAGGAAATGAAGCAATGAACGTGGTGTGCTCCTGAGTGGCGGGCGTCTTCGTAGTAACAAGATATAAATATCACGACTTTCAGTTCGTGTCTCACTGTTGAGCCGTGGGAGGAGGATTATGAAGCAATGAATGTCCACTCATAAGTTTCCCTCCTGACGACGCACTGCTGGAGGCGCGTGTCTTTGTGATGCCTCGCGCGGGTTAAAGTTTTGCCTTCAAGAGTTCAGTGCTCCCCCGCTCAGACTCAAGTCCGGTACTGACGAGTTGCGCCTTTGGGCCTGTGCCACACCTGGCCCACGGAGGCTCTCGTCCCCGCTGCGAGCCTGCCGCGGGTCGAGGATGCCGTGGGAGGCACCACGGCGGCCGCGGCACTGGCACCAGCTGGACGAAGGCGGTCACCTTAAGTCAGAGCCTCGCCTGTGTAATTAGTGCTAAGGTTGATGAGAACACAGAACAGTACCTAAGCAGACTAATAACCCCACTGGATAATCTGGCAACTCTGTACACATGTGTGATAACAGGTGTGTTACGAAACACCTGCGGTTCATGTCTCTCAATGTAAACAGCTGACACCAAAGGAAGGACTCAAACCAAGCAGCTATTCAAAGTATCTAAGAAATCTTATTTAGAAAACATATCCGCGTGACTCATCGACGTCATCTTCCAAAGATGAAAGAAAAAGATTAAAAAAGAAAAAAAAAAAAACTTAAAAGTAGAGCGAAGTATGAAACATGAGCGTGAGTAAGGAACGTCACCCTTCCAAACACACATCCTAGTTCCTCTTCCCCAGCCAGGCCATGCGTCAGGCTGTGGCGGGCCAGGGGTGGTAGGAGGACGCTGCATGGTGACGTGTCAAAGGGCGGGGGATGAGAGATGGGGAGCAGCGGGGAGCGGAGAGAGGGGGGAGAGCTCTGGCCAGGATACGGATGTGGATGGATGGCTTTGGGTGACAGCCCTGACACAGCAACACACACTATCTCCCTCATTAGCCAGGGAATTCTGCGCCTCACACTCCCACACGCCTCACTTCTACTGGTATAAATCTACACACGCACCACGGATCTTTGCGGGAGCGGTTCTATCTGCATCGCTTCCAAGTGCGTCGAATCAGACCCATCACACCTGAGTATTTTCAGAGAAGCTAATTAAATGCATGGTAACCTGAAAAAGACCGGCACGAGAGAGAGAGAGAGAGAGAGAGAGAGAGAGAGAGAGAGAGAGAGAGAGAGAGAGAGAGAGAGAGAGAGAGAGAGAGAGAGAGAGAGAGAGAGAGATCAGCGTTGGAGGTAAAAATTAAAGCACAAAATCATTACGTCTCATTACGAAGCCATTTCCAGGAAGAGAGAGAAGCTTGCACCAATAAGACCCACGTTTAAGTTCCTCAAAGTGGTGATGTTTAATTCTACACAGTATTCCTGACTAAAAAAAGAAGCATCAGGCAATTATATCCCATCCAGTCACGTGCCGAGTTCCTAGTCTTTGTGGAGTTCTTGATTCTGATATGAAGTAAGTTGAGACATCTCGGAATATAAAATTGGGTTCTCTCTCTGTTCTTTCTTTCTCTTTTGGTTCTACTCCATTTCTTTTTTTTTAGCGGTATTTAAGTTGACTTTTTACCTACTTTTTTTTTACATAGTTATGTTTTTTTTTTTTTATGTTTGTTGCAAGTAAAATATCTATCAACAAATCTGTTTATCTAAATATATGCTTATATATCCATTTAACTATCTACCTATGTATATTTGATATGCTACAACTACTACTATTTCAACAACAACAACTACTACTACTACTACTACTACAACTACTAACCTAACTAAACTACTACTACTGTTACTACTACTACCACCACAAACCTAATCAAACTACTACTAATACTACTACTACTACTAACCTAACCAAACTACTACTACTACTACTACTACTACCACCACTACCACCACCATCCCTAACCAAACTACTACTACTACTACTACTACTACTACTACTAACCTAACCACTGCTACCACTATCACCACTGCTGCAAGGTTATGTTCCGGGGAGGGAGGGAAGGGAGAGAGGATCAACACTGAACGATTTCTCTGTGGCTCATTTCACAAGATAATTTTTACTTTACTCTCACTGACTGACGGTTTCCGCTTTTCGATTCTATGCCTCCCCGCCCTGCCCTGCCCGCCGCAAAGGAAATGAGGTTATAATGATGATGAATTACATTTCACTATGTTTAGGGAAGGAATACTGATGCTGGCAACCATGGCCTGAATTTTGAGGGGCTTTCTTCCCTCATAAGGAATGTTTTTCAAGGGTTTCATGAATATTTTTTTTATCACTGATGGTGCAGATTCACCGGACACTCTTAAAAACCTGGTGTCATATTTCAACTACATTCAGAAGGCTCTTGTTGAAGCTCCAAGGGTTTTAAGGGTGTTAGAGAGACAGATTAACGAGATTTTTACATTAACAGGGGAAACGCTCTTGAGAATTCGGATAATCATCTCTGTGGCCTTTGAAAATAGTGGCGGTGAGAGAGCAAAGCGTTTCAGAATACGGCCCCTGTGTGGTCTGGTATCCTAAGATGCTTTGGGTTCAAGGAGGTTCAGTAAAGCAATCTCCTTGTTTGGGCTCTCATAAGCACTAATTTCAAAGACCACATAAATGATCTGTCGGACTTTCATTTTTGTTTTTCCTGTTGATGATACAGAATTATTAAACTTTCACACTAAAATCATGAAAACAACCTTGAAAACATCAATAACTTCCACCACCAGAGTCCTTTCGAGGTGGTGGAGTGGAGATAAGACCCTGAAGTTTTTGAGGATGCTGCCGGAGTGACTCACTGAAGCTCCGAGACGTTTGACATACAGTTCCTTGTGAGCTTGGTGTGGTATGAACAGGGGTTGAGACACAAGGTATAAAAAAATGAATAGATAAACGTACAAATAAAATAAAATGAAATGAAATAAACTAATAGACAAACTAACAGGCTAACTTACCAATTAACCAACAAACCAACCAAAGAAAGACATAGAGGATCAAAGAAGACACAAGGACTACAGTAGACAGAGACAAACAGGGCCACAGCAAACATAAAGACGATCTATTCTACCCTCTTTGTGCTCCATCTATAACTCAGGTGGCGTTAGGTATTCAGTTGAGTCATCTGATATAATGGCGCAGGTTTTGATGCGTTATTGAGTCACGCAGCACGAATGAAGGTTATATGGGTGGCGCTCTCTCTGTCTCTCCTCCCCGCCGCCTGCCTCTCTACCTTGTGTTTGCTTTCGCTCTCCAGTCTGTGCCGCTGTTAATATCGCTATGCTTATTGAAGAGCAGTCGTGAGGATTATTATTGCCGTTATTTTAAAGTGTTGTTAAGTCTTTTAAGTGATATATTAGTTTTGACACTTCTAATGCTTTATTTATTGGTGGTTTTGCAGTTTGTGTTTAAAATGGATAGCTTATGGGGATTAATTTCCGAGTGTCAGTTATTATTACTCTTATTATTATCATTACAGATAGACATACTGATAGACTGATTATTGTCATTATTATTATTATTATTATTATTATTATTATTATTATTATTGTCATGGTTGTTGTTGTTTTTCTGAGCACAAAATACCATGAATTCTGTTTATTGCGTCAGGCACAATACAATTACTATCACTATTACGATTACTGCAAACATTTCAGTTATATTCACTCCCTAATCAGGTCAGGCTGGCCAAACTGGCACAACAAACACCTCTCAGTCCTACAAAAATCATAATATAATAAGCACTTAATATCCACACGATACACACAAGCCTTATCCAGGGAGTGCGCATGAGGGGAAGGGATGCCATGCCTGGGGAACGACACTGACTGATAAGCCCAGGAATACACAAGGCCAAGATAACGCTATAATCATTATTAATTCCCCTTATCATGTGGTGAGGCTTCCACAGACACTTCACTCTTCTTTTCCTTTTCCTTTTTTTTTTCTTTGTGTGTGTGTGTGTGTGTGTGTGTGTGTGTGTGTGTGTGTGTGTGTGTGTGTGTGTGTGTGTGTGTGTGTGTGTGTGTGTGTGTGTGTGTGTGTTTGTGTGTAAGTGTGTGTGTGTGTGTGTGTAAGTGTGTGTGTGTGTGTGTGTGTAAGTGTGTGTGTGTGTGTGTGTGTGTATTTAATGATTTTTCTTCACTTTTGAAAGGCCGCTTTTTAAAAGAAAACCGTCCTTACTATCTGTGGCTCTTTAGAAATGATTTTTATTTTATCTTTGAATGTTATGAATGTCACTAATGAAGTAGGCTGCACTATTCCCTCCCTCCTTTTATAAATAACTTTTTTCTTCATCAGCTATGCACTTCTCAAACAAAAAAACCTTCATTATATTTTCTACAAATAATTTCATTTCTTTTTATCCTCAACAGCTGTTCATTCTTCACATCACCCTCTAATATTCACGGTTTTCATTTTATTTTACATTTATTTACCTTTTTTAGACTACTAATTTTTCTCTTGACTCTTAAGGGACAGTCACTCTTCAAATGTAAGACTTAACTTTGCACCATTTGTTTAATACAAATAACCATCTTTCTTTCAACTCTGAACAGCCAGCCACTTCTCAGACAGTCTTCAGTATTGACAGTTTCTATTACATGTAAAGATTTTTCCTTACACTCTGAATGTCCACTTGCCTCCTTAATTTTTTCCACTTGCCTCCTTCATTTTTTATAATTTCTTGCAACTTTAGGATTCATAATTTCTGTTTCAGTATGAACACCCACTTGCTCCTCCGACTATTACGACTAACTGCTTTCCTAAGATTAACTATTTTTCTTTTTATCTATGAACAATCCCTCAATCCTTGAACTCTTTTAAATCAAAACATTTTCATGATTAATAATTTCTCTTCTATCTTTGAAAATGCTTCTTGCAGCTTCCTTTAGGTTCTTAACAGCACATTCCTAAAATCCCAGCACAGCAACTTGTGCTAAGAGAAAAATATAAGCTTAGATGGCAAAGATGAGGCATGAATTACTCCTTACTCCAGTCATTACACTGTATAGACACAGCCCTTGAAATATTGTGTCCCTTCAAGTTTTACAACTATCAGCGATCACCTTACATTCAGATTATCCATGATATCCAAAAAATGCAAATCCAAAATATTTCAAAGGTTTCTGAGATGTCATGTCATTTCGTCTTAAGAGTCAAGGCTTCAGAAAGGAAATAAAAAATCATGTTCCTGTGAATGGGAGATATCTGGGTGGCTGAGGCAGGTTACCATAATCACTGCAGTGTTGCTAGTTTTTGTCTCTCAGGTCATGGGATACGAGACACAAGACGTGCAAAAGATTCACTAGAGGTGCTTGGGCTGTGTATGTGAACGATGTCACTAATAGTTTCTTATTTAAAATTCTGTATGGATTCTGTGAATGTAGTGTTTTAGGTTTTCTTTGCATATATTTCCATGTTTATCATACACTTTACCTATTATTTTCCTTACAAAAATGGAGAATAGTACAAAAGACAGCTATGTGCCTACAAGGATATGCATCAATGATATATAAACATAAAAAAAATATAAACATTTTCCCCTTTTTCCAATCTTAACCCATCATGAAACATTAAAAAAAGCCACAATTTACAAATCAAAACAGTGAAAATCATTTTAAGCATGCAAATTTCCTTTCTCCCCACACCACCACAAAACACAAAATGATAAACAAAAGCAACGAATGTCCCTCCTTTAACTCATTCCACACACAATAAGAACAGGTAGAAACACTCTGGTCATTACTCACCTCTCGTCGTACTTTCTGGTGTGGTTGGTTTTCCGCCTCATTATCGCCTCATTCTTGATAACCTTCAACTCGTTCTCAGAGGTGGATGATGAGGAATTCGTGACGGTCGAGGCCTGGGGCGGCACGGAGGCGGTGGCCACCATAGTTCCCATACTGGTGGTGACTTTGGACGTGGAGGAAAACTCTCGAATGCTGACTGACAAGCTTTCTTCCCTTCCTTCTCGTTCTCTGCTCCTCTCCTTGGAATGGATGGGCTCAATCTGCCTCAATGCTTCAGCAAGGTCGTCCCTGGACTTGATGGGCTCTACATGCCTCAGTGCCTCAGCAAGGTCAGCGCGGTGGTGCTCGGTCTTGTAGGGGTCAGCTTTGTGGGGCACGTCACCCTTGTACTGGTCATCCTTGTGCCGCACAGGGTCTATGTCTCGAATAGAGTCGGCAATGTCACACTCTGGGCCTTGTGTGGTGTTGCCGGTGGTGAGTGTCACGTCGTCTGTAAGATTAAGGTGTGTGATTAATGAGTCACAAGAAAGTGCCTAGTTAAAACATCTCTAATGCATTGTGATTATGGTTACATGTTTAATGCCCTTGTGTGTATTCTGCCTCATTTCCTATAAGTCACTGTGTTAGTCGATGTTGGTGTGAGAGGCTGGATCAAAGGTAGAGTGATGCAGGAGTGATGAAGAGTGTCAGTACTAAAAGTGACAAACTCTTGCTGTCCTTCCATAATATGAGTTGTGGAAGTGCTGGTATTACTGAACCATAATTATACTTTACAAATACATGCTACAACAAAACTGGTGGTGTTACATGCTGATTATAAAGCACAAGGAGAGGGAGTTACTATCACATGACAACAGCAACTAATTTATCCTATTTGGAGCTTAAATGGAATGCTGGGTCTCTCAATACTCAGTTTTTGATTGCTTGTTTAAAGATCTGTGGCTTTGAGAGATGGAGAAGTTAGTTTTCTGATTGTCTATTCCCTATTTTGACCAACATTAATGTGGAAGAATGTTTCAGGTGGTATGGCTACAGAAAGTAACTCTGTCTTACAACATAACACTCACTATTTGGTCAAACTTGTTTTTTTTTGTGGCTATCGTCTTGAAAGCAATAACTAGTTGCCTTGTGGATTCGTCACTATTCAAACTTCTTAGCAGCAGCCAAATGTATTATGAGCACGTATGCATATTTATACTGCAGTAAAATGACACTACATACAATTACACTGTGAATTAACAAATTGCAGGAAAAGGACAAGGTATACAGACTGACATATTCTCCACAGATATATGATGTCTGACTGATTAAATAAGTAGAATTGCACTCCTAACACATCCTGCCTGATGCTGGGTGATCATCAACAATGGCACATCAATAGTTAAAGAAATTTTTGCCTTTGACAATATGTGACGCACACACGGCCACACTGACAACCTCAAAGATGAAGTCATGGTTGATGTACATGCCGGCTACGAGCTGCACCACTCTTTGTACTACTTAATGCTACTCTATAAGTTTTAAGCTGACTGCCAGACTGCTTAAGCTCTCGCAGCAGGGAGGAAATACAGAGAGAGTGATAGAGGTCACATCCTAACCATCCTTCACCTCTACAGCTCATGGTATGTGTTTTACTGAACTCCAACAATATCTGAAGCTGTTTATCCATTTATACACCTGGTACTTCCCTTGAGGGGGTGACTACAGTAGAAAACTCTCCATCTTCCTTTTCAACATTCTTTCATCACCTGGTCTAAACCTCCACTGTCATCTTTATCCAGCCAGTTCTCATCTACTCTGCTTATCATTTTACTG